>NC_046160.1:75378618-75403376 GCF_011064425.1 Rattus rattus
ATAATTCATACTTTTTTGCTGAGTAAAGTAGCACACTGAGTAAAGTGAGTCTTGCAGCACACTTCCTTGTCTTATGGCTTTTGTAATCATTTTGCCCTCTATTTAATAATGTTCCCTGAACACAAAGTAATTATTGAAGGAGCTGGAGAGAGAGAGAGAGAGAGAGAGAGAGAGAGAGAGAGAGAGAGAGAGAGAGAGACAGAGACAGAGACAGAGACAGAGACAGACAGAGATAGATCTTGAAACACAGACTGCTTACTGAGATGTTTCTATCTAACCCCTTCCTTCATACCTCAGGGAACCTTGAGCAAGAGAAGGTAGGCAGAAAGAAGGCAAGAGAGAGAGTAGGTGGAGAAAAACCAGGAGAAAAAGCTCTTCTAAATCAAAGCTCATATGAACTTACAGACACAACAAACACAGGGTTGGCATAAGTCTCTACCACATCCTTCAAATGTATTTTATTGCTTTCAGTTTAGTACTTTTATGGGAATCTTGAGTGTGTGAATGAATGTGTCTCTAATTCTAGTTCTTTCTCTTGAAGCTCCTTTCCTACTGTTGGTTTGCCTTGTCCAAATTTGATATAGTGTTTGTTGATTTTATATTATATTATGTTTGTTTTGTTTTCTTGTTAAAGGAAAGTGCAAAGATATAAAGAAGAAACATAACATTTAAAGATCCCTCTTTGTCATCCTTTAAACTAGTATACTTAGAATATAAGCATATAACATCTCATTTTCCCTAAAAAACAAACAAAACCAAAACAAAACAGAATCTTTGAGATGACCTAAATCCAATCATCTGCCTTTTCCTAACAGACCTCTCTAACTAAACGTTTTACATAAATCCATGCCACATCCCTAAATACTATCATAGATATACATCTCCTTTATGTTCCTCCACCATGTAATGAATTATAACTTCAGGACCTTTACACTTGCTGATAATTCTGTCAAAATGTCCCTCTAACAAAGGCGTTTAAAACTTGAAGTTGATCCCTCTAGTCTACAGATATATTGCTTTCTTTTGCTTCAAGCTCTAGTTTATGTGCCGTCTGACACTGTTGATGTTGATACATTGCAAGGGAGTTCACCTCAGAGAAATGCCTACCTTTGAGAGAAATGCTCCCAGCTCTGTGTTCACGCTGACATGTCCCTTTTTTCTTTGCTTATTTTCTGACCCTGCCTCAGCAGGTAGCCCTATTCTTCATGCTGCTAATAGATGACACTTCAGTGCAAAGATTTATGCTCCTCACCTGGCATTTCACACCTTGAACCTTCTGTTGCTGCTAGTTATGTATGTGCCCTTACTGACCTGAATGGATGAGAGCAGTAGGGAATACAGATGTTTTATGAACTAATTTCTGTTTATCCTTAAATTCTGGATTTTTTTTCAGACCACTATTGTTAAGTTAGTTCTCTCACAAGCTTGGAGGGGAGTAAATGGCTAAAAAACTAGCAATATTCAAGGTGATATGTTATAAAGAATGAATGAACAAAACTATAGCTTGGAGCAATCCAGCATGATATTCAGTTTATGAAAAAAAATTTAACCTGAGAAACACTCGTTGATTTCTCTCTTGCCTAGCTCTTTCTGAACTATCTCCTATCTGCAGAGTTCAGCTTAGATACAACAGAAAAAACCAATGACCTCTAAACTTTTAAAATGTTTACACTATCCCCCCTTCCATAGTAAATGACACCACAATTGCTGTTTCAGTTAACAGTTAATGAAGGTGTGTACATGTGAGGCTGGGCATTCTGATTCCATTAGGCCTTCTCGGATGATTCAAGGGGCTGCATTCAGATGACTTGACTGCAAGTGATCGACCATATGGTGTAGTTTCCTTTTTTTGCTGTCTTCCCTTTCCCCCTTAATTTTGTTCTAGTGTTTCAGCTCTTTTCCAAAAGAGAGAGAGAGAAAAAGAAAAGAAAAAACACATGGGTTTATCTTTGATATTTTCTGTTTAGAATAGATGTTAAGTACAACATGGATATTGTAACTTTAACAATCCACATTTTCCTGATTTTTTTCTTCCTTTTAAAGACTAGAAATCTTTTTATTTGAATAGAACTGTTGCTTGCCAGTTGTTCCTGTGTCAGAAGCTATAGGTCCCCATACAGTAGGGGTGTTTGGAAGGCTATGGAATGTATAAGGGTGGGTAAAACTTGAACAAATGAGTCACTATGGCAGGCCTCATAGTCCTATTGCCTAAATACACGCCCCGCCTGCTGTCTGCTTCCTAAAAAAGTTGATCACAGGGTGAGCAGATTGCTCAGAGTCTGCTGTGAGGCCTTTCCCTGCAATAAAGACAAACATGTTAACCCTTAATCTGTAAGAAAAGTAAGATCTCCCTTTGCAAAAGTTATTTCTTTATTATGTACTTATCACAGTAACAATTACTAAAACTGAGTATCTACTAAAATATGGGTTTTAAATTAGTTTTTTAATTGTGTGCTTATTACTAGACTCAAATATCCATGCGTAGAAAATCTCAGTCAGTTTCCTAGTATTCTACTCAATGTTCTGTGTAGGAATCTAGAAGAACTCAGTACCTGTCACACAGCATGAGCTTAATACTTTTAGGTGAGTAAATGTATGAATTTTGTCTCTTATCCCAGTTCCATTCTTGTAAAGCTGTCGGGGTTCTGTATATTTCATCCTGTCTTAAGATTATTTTATAGGATCCCATAACCTAAAAAAACTTTCTATTACGTTTAATAAACTTCCTCAAGACCGCTATGGCTCTGCTTTATAAATGCCACTTTTCTAAGTGTTTTAATTTTTAAAATTTATTTTATTTATATGAATGTCTTGCATGCATGTATCTCTTTGTATTATGTTATGCCCAGTGCTTGTGGTGTGGTCAGAAAAGAGCATTGAACTGAGTTCCACTCCATTTGTGGAACTGCCATATAGGAGCTGAAATCAAATTCCTATGATCTGAAGAATATGTTCTTAACCTCTGAACTATCCCCACCCCCTAGGATTTAACATCCAGGTTAGGTTCTGTAGATAAATGCTTTTCATCACTCACTCTGTCTGCTGGTCTTTTTGCATATGTCACAGTCATTCTCTACCTTCATTTTCTCCTGGTACCCACAGAAAGTTGGGCAGTGTCTGTCTTCACACAGATCAGACCAGTGATATTAATGCAACACACAGATCCTGCTGTTCCAGTGCTGTTGCAATGAATACAGTGGCAAACAATGTTTTATGTACACTGATAAACAAAGTTCTCAGTCAATAAAGACCCTTTCATATGTTGCATATTAGATATCATGCCTATTTGATATTTACATTACAATCCATAGCAGTAGCAAAATTAAAGTTTTGATGTAGCATGTGTGTGCATACCTACACACAGATATATATATATATATATAAATTATTAAATATATGTACTATGTATGGGAAGTCACCACAACATGAAGAACTGTATTAAACATTGCATTATTATGAAGGTTGAAAATCAGCAGGCCTTTGGCATTTCAACAAAGTTTTATTTTTGTTTACTGAGGTAGAAATAAGTGTTTTTAGTAATATCATTCGTTTCATAAATGTGCAAAATCTATAAAAATTATTGCTATAATTTAGAAGCCCAAAACATAGTCCATCTTTTAAAACACACTAAAAGATCCTGTACAGGTGGAAGAAAAGAAGTTTGAAAATTGTTGAATTAAAAGAATCACTCAACGGTCATTTACCAAAGGTTCAAACAATTTCCATCAGTTGATGAATAGATTGTGAAAATGTGTTCCACATATACAAGGGTATATATTTTAGCTGTAAAGAAAAGGAGAAAAGTGAAATTATGAAACACTTGGGCAGTTAGATGGATCTTGAAATGACATTCAGAATGAAAATACCAAAACCTAGAAAGAAAATATGGCTCTCTCTCTCTCTCTCTCTCTCTCTCTCTATATATATATATATATATATATATATATATATATATATATATATATATATATATATATATATCTTTGAAAACAACTTTGAATCTTCAGATACACTTTTAAATTATAGTTACATGGAGGGGAAAAAAAGCATATGGGAGTTTCATTGGAAGACAGAATGGAGATGACACAAATTGGGAATTGGAGTGAAAAACAGAATGATTTATAGGGTGGGTTTGTCAGGGAAGATGTAGAAAGTAGTAGAGGAGGGAAGACGTGGAAGGATGCTTCACCAAATCTTTTTCAAAGTTTTTGGAAATTTACTAATGCTAGAAAGCTACAAAATGTTTATATATATAAAGTGACTTACATAAAGTTATCTTTTCAAGAACAATACCAACCACAGACTTTATAAGATCTCAAATGAAAAAGCCATTGTCTAAGATGGGTTATATTTTGTTTATTTGTTTGTTTGTTTGTTTTCAGTTCTTGGTCGTATGTCCAAAAGACCACCTTCAACATTACCAAGTATTGACATTAGTTTTTGTTACCTTTTTCAGAATTCAACACAATTTTACTTAAGCTACAATTAAAGTCAAAATAAATGAAACATTAAATACTGTTCCATGCATAAATTCACCTGTATAAACTATGATCAGTGGCTCAGGACCCAGGACCATTCTAGGAATTTGAGATTAGTATAGGCAAAATCCTGAACTGGTATGCGATGATTATTCACTGTTTAGTCAAGAGCTGGCTCAATAAGAACCCCACAAATCATGTGCTTTGAGACATTTTATGAGTGCATGTTGTAATGAGGAAATGGAGTTGCCTATTACTTTAAAATAAAAGTATCAATTTATGTATTGAAAATAATATTGGTGTATTACAATTTCCAAAATATATAGAGATTGTGTTATGAATATCCTTCTTAAAAGCTAAAAAGTAAGACCTTTGCCTGGAGGGATATTTGAATTAAAGTATATCTCATAATAAACAATAATGAAAATTAAAGAAATTTAAAATTATTTAACTATTGAAGGAAAAGAAATGTCAATCAAATCTTATATTTAAAGACACATAGACATAAATTCCGAGTGTACCATAAGTAAAAACTTCAGATTAAAGGAAAGTAAGGGCTTTTATTTGTCCACACCCTTTAGAGAATGGATGAAGGTGTTATTTAGGGAAAAATGGTGAAAGAAGGAGCCTTACAGTACTAAGAAGCAAGTGTGACAAGACAAGTGCTTGGCAATGCTCTGGAGGTCGAGGCAGGAGAATCTAGAGTTCAACAGCGGCCTGTATTATGTAGGGAACTGTGTTGGTGAGTCGTGCCTTGAAGAGAAAGTGCAAAACTAAAAATCTCCAATGTTAATAATTTAAATATGAGGCAACATGCATAATATAATTAATTATGGAGTTCTCAGGTTTGTAGAAGAAATTCTCAGACACTAATAAATATGTCAGGATAAAGGGCGTTAAATTAAGTGGTAATCTGAACCTTGTTTAAACTCAGAACACATCTCGGTGTTAGTAGGGCTTTGTTGTAAGGGACTGCCTGCATCCTGAATGATTATAGACATTGCAGTGATTTTACATGAAGTAGCATGCTTATAAAATAAAACTTACATACACAGAATCATCTGAAGGTTATATTTTTATAGATCTTTTCTATTGTACTACATCCTTTTTTCATTCTTATTGGTTTTTTATTTACATTTAAATGCTATCTCCATTCCAGTTTCCCCTCCACAAATCCCATAGCTACTCCTGCTCCCCTGCATCTCTCCAGGTGCTCCTCCACCAGCACCCACTCCTGCATCAGTGCCCTAGTGTTCCCTACCCTGGTCATCAAGCCTCCACAGGACTGAAGGACTCCCCTCCCAGTGATGCCCAATGATTATTTCTGCTACATACCCAGCTGGAGCCCTGGTCTGCCCATGTGTGCTCTTTGTTGAGTTTTAGTCCTGGGAGCTTTGATGGTCTCAGTTGGATGTTCTCTATGTTGCACTTTATCTGAATTATTCAGGGTCGCACGTGCCTTTAAGGGTCTCCCCTGAGCTACAACTTTTAATTTGTGGATCTCAGCTCAAAGTGTAAAACCAACTGACTTGAGTTGTTGGGAGAGCTTATTGCTCCTAGGCGTAACTGTGGACTCATCATCAGTCAACTTCAATACCCACAGCAGCATACGGAAGCAGATGGTGGCAACTTACTTTTTTAAGCCCATGTAGGAACCCAGGCTCTTCACCAAATGGCTAGGAATACCCAGCTCTCTGATCTTGAATAATGCTTGTGATTCTTAGAGCCTTTAAAACTCAGAAACTTTTTAAAATGGACAGACTGGAGGCTTTATATCTTTGGCTTTTTCCTGTTCTACCTTTCACATTTGGCTGTTGTTGTCTCTTTGCCTTCATCCCAGGATTCTTCAAGCCTCTGCAGACTCTTACTCTCCCACCTTCTGCCCCTGTTGCTTTTTTTGTAACTTGCCAGTGAATTCTTCCTTGGTACTACAGTAGTACCCTGTGACTACACGGAATATTTGTATTTACCAGCTCTGGTATATCCTTGATAAGATCATAACTAAAAAGAGGCACACATACAGGTTTTAATACTTTTTAGTACTACAGTGTCATGAGATAGCACAGGAGGTGTCTCAAGCAGACCCAAAAGTTAACACAACACTCTGGCAATACTGAAAAGAACATGTCATATGGGCAGGCACACACCTGGAACTAATTATTTGGACAATCAATCACAGAATTGTTTCCTTTATTTTTATTCAGGAGCTGCATAGGAAGATGAGTCAAAATATCAAAATCCATATTGCACAAATCAGATTTTCTTGATGAACCTACTGAAGTTCCTTCCCATTTCCCACTTTAGAAAACAGTAACTGCAGACTCTTCTAGATTATTATGTGCTGAAGGCAAGCATAATGATATTTACTTGTTCTCATAAAAGTGGGAAGAGAAGGGTAGCAGGATTTTTTAAGTCAAGAATAAGCATCAGCTACAACATAACCCAGTAAATACATAAGTAACAAATCAATAATTGTATATCTATTTACTAATACTTATTGCCTGGAAATCTTCTTTTAGGTCATTTGAAGAGGTTGAAACTGAACAAAGATTCCTGAAGAAGAAGCCATGACTTATAATCAGAGGCTGGGCAATTTTTTTTTTTACAGTAAGAATATATTTTTTAAGGTCTCAGTTAAAGTGTAATCTATAAGTATGCTATCATAAGAATCCAACTACTCACCAAAAGTTAGTCTGACATTTTCATTTCATGTTCAAAGCAGATAGTCACAAGGGAAGGATGAAGGATCTGGAGTTTACTAATAAAATAGTAAAAAATAAAAAAAACAGTTCTGGGCAAATAACAATGCAGTTTAAAGGAAATGATTGTATGTATTATGGGTTGCTTTGACAAAATAGCTTTTATTATTATCTTACAGTGCCTAACTCCAATAATGTGGTCCAATTGGTTGTCTTTAATAGTGTCCTTGATAATCTCAATGAATGAAACCTTCGTTATGGCTATAGATTCAAGTGAACTAAAATTCCATGTTCTGTTTCATCATTCCTCTTAATTTTTGTTTTTTTTTCGATGTCTTTTCAGAGAGACTGAATCTTGCTTCTTTCAGCTGTACTCACCATTCCCTATGCACAGAGCCTCACCTCTGTGGTGCTGAAGTGCCAAGGAGACAGTGCCCAGTAATCCAGAGTTGCCTCATTTCAGTGGAATGTAACTAGAGGGCTAAGATACTCCAAGTGTTCTCTACCAAAAACCATTGGTTTTTATTCTTTGTCATTCCATCCTTCATTCCATCTCTATCCGCAACTTCCCCATTATATTTATTTGAAGCCAAGACCTCTGTGATCTATTTTTCCCCTTCAATTGAGACAAATAGTCAGAAGGGCACTGCAGAGAAATTGCCCTTTTCCAATGAGAAAAGATGCAGTGAAGTGTTCTCCCTCTAGTAAGTATTTCATGAAAAACTCAGGGTGAGTTTTATGTGATCATCTCCCAGACACTGGACAGCCACAAGGAATCTTCCTCAAATCTTGTCTATGAAAAGCCACTGGGTTTTTGGTTTTTGGGGAGAAAAGGCAGCATGAAAGCTCCCCCTAACTGGCAGTTCCTCAGAGCACTCACCTCCTCAGCTTACAGCAATTTGTCCAGGTTATCATTTCCAGTGTTCCCGTAGTTCAGAGCGTCCGTAGCTTTTCTTTAGGTGAGCTTGCAGCAGTTCTGACTTCTTCTTTTTTCACATGTCTTTCTATACATCATTTCAGTTGTTCATTTTTGATATTGAACCCATCTGATTACCTCCTTTTTTTGATTTCATATATCTTTTAAATAGGAAATCTATCTTCACAGTTACAATTACTACCAGCGTTTAGGAGACCTAAAAGGAAAATTAAAAAAAAAAAAAAAAAAACCCTGCTTAACTGACAATTAAAGATCCAATAAAACTGTGTTGTTCACATAAGAACACAAAAAGAAAAAAATGAAATGAAGGAATTTGAAGCACACTTAGTCTACAGATTATGATATGATGCTTTTGTTACTTTCAAAAATTCAGGTGAATTATAATACTGTGGAATCACTATAAGTTGAGATATCAAATTGTCTGACTTCTTTGATAGAATATTTTACTAGCACTGAGAATATCTTAGTGTTTTATAAGCCTCTGTTGCCCTTGGTGCGGTGCTATTGACACCCAAATAGTTTCTTATTCTATAGTTCTTAACAGGTAAATTCTATTTCGATGGATATCTGAATTTTTATTCTGCTTTATGAATTGTTATCTGTCTGCTTTCCTTTCACCTCACCTCTTGTCATATGCCTTATCTTAGTTCTTAGTCCTACTCCCCCTTCCCTCATTTTGATTTTTCTGTGTTTATAAACACATATCCACACATTACAAACACATATCTATACACACTTAGATATATACAGCAAACCTCAAATATATTCATGTAAAATGCTTAGTCAGTGGCTTGTTTAAGTTAATTCATTTGCATATGTAGATTCTGGCATATAAAATATTAAGATAAAGTCAGATTATATCAATATAAAAGTAATAATATAAAATAATCATAAAACATTTCAACATACTAAATTTTTCTAAAATAGAAAAATTACATAATAAAATACTTTTAAATTATAAAATATTTTAAAAGAAGATACTTCCTCAAATAACTTTGGAAAACTTGACATGCAAACAGATATATACAGCTGTATACCACAGGTTTAGTAGGGTAAGAACAAAGGGAAAGGGGAAGCTATTAGAAAACGTGGTTGAACATATTCAGCAGAGGACTGCTGGGTCTGGACGCGGAAGATGCACCTAACCCTCAGGAGACTGGGGAGGCCTGGTGGGGTAGGGGTGGGCTATACTAGTAAAGACGAGGGGGAAGGAGGTATGGGATGTGAAACAGTCAGAGGGTGGACCAGGAGGGGGATAAAATCTGAACTGTTAAAAATATGATTAAGTAATTTTTTTAAAAAAGACCAAGTTGAAGTAAAAAAATAAAAATAAAATGTCACAAAGACAACCAAATTTAAAAAAAAGATTAACAAACATTGCCAGAGGAGGGTGGAGAGAAAATTTGGTTGAAGTGAGAGAAGCAAGTGAATAACGAGAAGTAGACAATTTCCCTGTATATAAATGAAAGCAGCAGAACTTTGGAGATTGGTTAGTATGTATGTTGACATACATGAATAGTCAACATAAGTATTTCATTGTACTGATTTCAAGTCCACAATTTACCCTGCTACATGGGTGTAACATCAATCTTTATGTTTTAAGAGATTTTGGCATTAAAAGACTTGTCTACATTGGATTGTTACAATGTGATGTTGACTTCAGTCATAGGACAATGTTAGAGCTGAGAGAATCTATCTAGAGTAGTTTTTTCTTTAAAATAAATTATCAATTCTTTATGAGTTACACATCATGCACCTGAGACCCATTCATTTCAGGTCCTTTTTTCCTTCACTCTTGGGACTTTCCCAAATAGTGTGTGCACACACACACACACACACACACACACACACACACAGACACAGAGAGAGAGAGAGAGAGAGAGAGAAGAGAGAGAGAGAGAGAGAGAGAGAGAGAGAGACAGGAAAAACATCCATGCTATTCTCTTCACCCCAGAATCTCCAGTTCCATCTCTCTTCATAATGCTCAAGTTAATCCACTTCTCTTTTTCTGTCAGTCTACTACATACACACATAAACTTCATGATTGTTTCACCTGCAGGCTTGTCTCACGGTTGAGGGGCCCCCAATGACATCTTCCATTGTGCATGATGTCAGCATGTGGTGTCTATGGCCCATGTGTGCCATAAAACATGGGGAGCAGGTCTGGCATTCTTACTTCCAGGCTGTGCTGGCTGGATTTGACTTGATTTGGTTTTGGTTTTTTATGTGCCTTAAGCTTAAAACCAGTTCGGCTCCCAAGCAAGCTATAGAGATAGGGATAAACCTGGGACTGCCATCTCACTGCTCCTCATTAGCCAAAGGACACCACTAATGTCTCTTTGCCCATTACAGATGTGTTAGAGTATCTCATTCACTCCACACAAAACAGAGTATTTCACATTGCTATTAACAACTAGAATTGATAATTTAGCTGGAAGAATGAGATATTCTGCTACCTAGTGTCTGAGAAGAATGAGAACCCTAAAAAAGATTTTATTAATCTATTGGGGAATTTTTTTGTGTACTATGTATTATATTCAGAGGCTACGTACTATGCTGAGAGATGTGGTTGCGGTCCGGATTCTGTCATTGTCAAGAATCTCATGTCCTGATATTTTGTACAATTTTTCTATCATATCTGATTGTTTATTAAAGAGCCCATTCAGCCATTAGCTGGGCAATAGAGAAGGGGGAAGACTTTCAGTCACAGGAGTGTGGTATCTGGTGTAGACCAAGGAGAGAGATTCACCATGAAGCATTCACCACGAGCAGGCTGCTGGGGAGTCACCATGAGGACACTGGTAGAGTCGGAGCAGCCAGGGCAAGACCAAGATGGCAAGTAATGGGGCACGTGCCTGGAAAGTAGGCCAGGCCAGCATGGTCAGGCTAGGAAATCTAGGAACCTTTGTGCCAGAAGCGTATAATAAATACATCAGGTCTCCGTGTCATTTATTTGGGAGATAAAAGGAGCATTAGAAAAGCACCCCAAATTAAAATATTTTTCTTTCAAACAAGACCTCTAGATAGGCTGGGTAGCTATGGTGCATGCTTTTAATCCCAGTACTTGAGAGGTAGGGGCAGGCAAATCTCTGAGTTCAAAGCCAGCCTGGTCTATATAGCTAGTTTCAGGATAGGTAAGGCTCTTCCCCTCTCATGCCCCACAAAACCTCACTAGGATAACAGACCTGTCTCAGTTCTACCCATTGAATCAAAGATCTACAAATTCTGCCTATGAAAGAAATATCATCATGTTATATGATAGTAATAACAAACTCAAGCACATGTAACCTCTAGGAGTGAGTGAATTGTTGTAGATCTCCAAAATATCACCTCATAGTGCTTTAATATTCCCAAGAGTTTTCAAATCTTCAAAGTATAATTTTGTAATTTGATCAGGTTATCTACTTCAAAGAGGTAGGGGGGCATGGTAATATCATAGAATTCAATCACCTAGAGACTATTGCTATATACATTCTTGAAGTGAGTTATTTAATCATTAGCAATGTTACATAGACTTACATCAGTGAAGGTAGGATATAGCTTATAGGTCTGAAAGAGATACTGCATGCACAAATAAAAAAAAACACCTGTATAAAGAATGTCTTCTCAAATAAGAATGTAGTGTTGCACTTTCTTTATGAAAATGATTTAATAAAATTAATATATCAGATCCTTGACTCTTCTTCATGGAGAGTATTTACATAGCAATGCTGGTCTATTTCAGCGTTTCTCAACCTGTGTCTCAAAACCTCATGGAGAGTCTAAAAATGTTTTCGCAGGAGTTGCATACCAGATATGTTGCATACCTGCCATGATTTTAACATTGTGATTAATAACAGGAGCAAAATTGCATTTATAAAGTAGCAATGGAAATAAAATGGTGAATATAACATGAGGAACTGTTCAAAAGGCTTCATCATTAGGAATGTTGAAAAACCACTGGTTTATACCATTCTGGATTACACTCTGTGTGGTTGGTATTTCTGGAATTTCCTGGTTCATTGAGACCCTTATGTTTAGTCCACACCTGCTTATCTCCTTCATGGTCTTTTGATTACATTCTCAAAGAATGAAGACAAAATTATACGAAGAAAGAGACTGCCTTACATACAGGGAATGAGACACTATCCACACAATTATTAAAATAATCCTTTTGAAAGTACTCATCCTTTGGTGAGTATTTGCACCAAATGTTCTTCGTGAAGAAAGGACTAATCATTCTTCTTTTACTCAGTTCAGTACATTATCAGTTATTTAGGGGCATATTTTGCACACCTGATCAAGTCAGATTCTTGGTCATAATTTGCAATTCATTACATGTGTCAGAATAGCAAATCCCCAGATAAATCAAGCCAATAAGCAGGTTTATCATTCATAGTGTATTCTTCTGAGATTTTCTTTCATCTCACCCATGTGATGAAAGAGTGACCAGTCATGTGAGATCTCAAGAAGAGCTGCCATAGGACATTTCCCCATGTGGGAGATTAGAAACACAACTAAATCTGAGGACAGTTTTGGGTGGCTGAATAAGAAGGTAAGTGAGCAACTAGAGTTGAGGTAAGAGTATTGGGAAGGGCACACCAGCCACAGGAACTTAGACATGCCTGGAACTGCCCAAGGTTGAAAGTGTGTGTGTGTGTGTGTGTGTGTGTGTGTGTGTGTGTGTTGTGTTTTTGTCTGTGAATCTGAGAGAACCAGGGCAGGGCTAACTGGTAGTGCTGTCCAACCAGAGCTTAAAATGAGGTAGGTAAAAGTTACATACCACAAATGGGTTTATTCATAGTTGGTCATATCTCCTGATCTAAAACAAAAACAACATCAACAACGAAAATTGAATCTAGAAATCATTTCTGCTCATAGATGCTGTATCAATATTATTTTTGTCTTAAATAACTTCATCTTCTGTCCACGAATAGCATATACATCATTGAGTATCTTCTTGATATTTTCAGAACAAAAAACTTAAAAACATAATTTTAACAAGTAATGCATTTAAGAAAAAGTCACTTCTGTCATTTCTTTTCTGAGGTGATTTGATTTAGGCTTATCTAAATTATATAGAATAATCTCTCTTATTTAACTTAATTTATTATGGCCTGACATTTTCTCAACAATATTTTACAGCAGTAATTCGATTAATATTTTAATTCACAAAGATTATAATTTGCTATATTTTATATATAAAAATCTCATAGTTTTGAGATAGATACATAGAAAATCCATCTATATGTATAATAATTGTTCTATATAAATTTCATCCTATTACTTAAGAATAAATACTGAAGTTTGTCTCATGCAACTATCACTCAGATTTTAACCTATCTTTGGTAGCTAAAAGGGACATTTGAGAAAAATATGGATTGGGACATAATGATTCTTAGTTATAGTATCTATATAATTGTATGATTGAATGAAATAGTAACGATCAGTTCTAAATTTTATGAAGTAAATAAAACAGGCTATTCATTTTATCTTTTCTAAAATTATTAACATTTAATGCACTAGTCTAGTGACATTAACCAAATTATAAAAAGAATAAACAAATATATGGTGGAAAATATCATCAAACTACATGAAAACATAATCAGTTATAGATAGCAATATTATAAGCATATATGTAAATATACCAAAATGAAAAATTCGGGTAAATGGTTCATCTAAGCTTTAGAAATATGGGTGCCTCTTTTGATTTAGTAGGTATATTCTAGCTTGTATATTGTATCTTTGTAGATAGATATAAATTTAGGTATATGAAAGGGGCAAAAGGCAGTTACAGGATCAGGGGTAGGGAGAGTGATAAAATATATGCGACATGCGAGTGGAAAGAGAACCTGGGGGTGTAAGCCTTTTAGCAGGAAATGGAGGTAGAAGAGAGGCGTGAAAATAAAGTGTGCATGAAAAGGTCTGATAAATATATGGTAACCCACTTTCCTTCACTCCTTTCCCACTCCCTACCTCTCCCTTTCTACCCACCTACCCACCACCCACCCACTCACCTACCCACCCCTCTACCTACCCTCCTACCCACCCACCACCCACCCACCTGTCCACCCACCTACCCACCTACCTACCCACCCACCCACCTAATGCACTACCTACCTACCTACCTACCTATCTACCTATTTATCCTT
Source organism: Rattus rattus (assembly GCF_011064425.1). Lineage (NCBI taxonomy): Eukaryota > Metazoa > Chordata > Mammalia > Rodentia > Muridae > Rattus > Rattus rattus. Next base: position 75,392,864 of record NC_046160.1, read on the forward strand.
GTATATATTTTTCATACATATTCTGATAAAGTTTGAAAAAATTGAGTGGATAATCACATCCAGCAAACTCAGAAATCACCCATTCTTCCTATCCTCTCTCTCTCTCTCTCTCTCGTGTGTGTGTGTGTGTGTGTGTGTGTGTGTGTTCATATGTGTGTGTATGTATGTGTGCAATTCAGAATTATTTTGTACACTATTGACTGGACTGAAATTGGCCTGACTCTCTGAAGTAGGAGAACAGTGAGATATGAATTCTCCGATTACATTGGCTGAACATTCCAGCAGTGATTTTGTATGCTAAAGAGGTAAATAGTGTTGCTAAAATACAAATCGAAAATAGTCTTTTTTGCATAGCTTTGAATAAATCTACATTTTCCTTCTTGGTAGCTTCATAACCTAGACCTTCTAGCCTTGCCATTGGCTTTAGTTTTAGTTTTTTCATTTCTGTCACTTTCCTTATCGTTTTTATCTTCTAATATTCTACCATTGCTCCCTCTTTGCCTGGCTCACCTCTTCTTATATTGTACTCCGGGGGGTTTCTTTGTAATATCTCTGCCCCTCTGGAAACTTTCTCAACATCTGAACTTTTGCTAAGAATAAAACTTATTGTATTTTTAAGTGATTGTATACCCTCTTATTTTAAAAAGCATTAATGTTTTGCTTTAAAAGTTGGTTCTACACGTGCTGGGTAAACAATGTATATACCTCACTATTACATGTATACGCTCCTGTCAATCATTATTACAATATCTCAAGAGAGAAAATGTGTTGTGACAGGTCTTGTCATTCAACCTCACTCATTGCTCTGTGATCTTTTCTACTCATCTGACTACCCTTGTTGATGTACAAATATTGTAGATGCCCTATCCTGAGGGTAACAGAAAAGGAAGAGCTAATAGCTACTATATAGCTCTGAAGCAATTCAGTGTGCTACTTTTGTAAAATCTAGGAATTATAATAGGAAAGAAAGCACACTGAATTTTAAAAGTATATTAAATTTATTTTATTAATCATTCCATTAGTTTACATCTCAAATGATACCTCACTTCTCTGTTACCCCACCTCAAGCCACTATGTCCCAGTCCCATGACCTTCCTCTCCTCCCTTCCCTTTGTATCCATAAGGGTGATTGCCCTACCCACCCATACTCTCCTGCCTAACCCCTCCAGCATCTCCCAAAGCTGGGGCATCAAACATCCACAGGACCAAGGGCCTCTCCTCCCATCGATGTCAGACAAGGTCAACATCCCTCTGCTACATATGATGTATTGGTTGGTGGGCTAGTCCGGGAGCACTGGGTGTCCAGCGAGTTGTTGTTGTTCTTCCTGTGGGATTTGCAATCCCCTTCAGCTCCTCCAGTTCTTCTGCCAGATCCCACATGGGAGTTCCTAAGCTCGGGTTGATGATTGGCTCTTAGCATCCACATCTGTATTGGTCAGTTGCTGGATGGACCTCCCAAGGAACAACCACACCAGGTTCCTTTCAGCAAGTGCCTCTTGGTAACTGCAACACTGCTTGGTTTGGTAACTGCAGACAGGATGAATCCTCAGGTGGGGCAGTACCCAGATGGCCCTTCGTTTAGTGTTTGCTTTAAATTTTTGTCCCTGTTCTTCCTTTGAACAGGAAAATTTCCTGGTTAAAAACTTTTGAAAATGGCAAGCCATGTCCCATAAACACACAAGAAGCCTACAGAACTCCAAATAGATAGGACCAGAAAAGAAACTCCTCCTGTTACATGATAGTCAAAACCCCAAATGCACAAAACAAAGAAAGAATATTTAAAGCAGTAAGCTCAAAAGGTCAAGTAACATATAAAGGCAGACCTAGTGAGAATTAGACCAGACTTCTCACCAGAGACTATGAAAGCCAGAAGATCCTGGACAGATGTCATACAGACCCTAAGAGAACACAAATGCCAGTCCAGGTTACTGTATCCTGAAAAACTCTCAATTAATATAGATGGAGAAATCAAGATATTCCATGACAAAACCAAATATACAAATATCTTTCTACATATCCATCCCTACAAAGGATAATAAATGGTAAAGCTCAACACAAGGAGGCAAGCTACACCCTAGAAAAAGCAAGAAACTAATTATTTTTGCAACAAAACAAAGAGAAGATAAGCAAACAAACAATCTCATCTCCAAACACAAAGATAACAGCAAGCAACAATCACTATTCCTTAATATCTCTCAACATCAATGGACTCAATTCGCAATAAAAAGAAACTGATTAAAACCTGGATATGTAATGAGGACCCAACATTTTGCTGCCTACAAGAAACTCCCCTCAGACACAAAGACAGACACTACCTCAGAGTTAAGGGTTGGAAAACAACTTTGCAAGCAAATGGTCTGAAGAAGCAAGCTGGAGTAGCCATTCTAATATTGAATAAAATCGATTTTCAACCAAAAGCCATCAAAAAAGATAAGGAAGGGCCCTTCATACTCATCAGAGGAAAAATCCACCAAGATGAACTCTCAATCCTAAATATCTATTCTCCAAATACAAGGGCACCTACATACATAAAAGAAACCTTACTAAAGCTCAAAGTACACATTGAACCTCACACAGTAATAGTAGGAGATTTCAACACCCCACTCTCATCAAATGATAGATCATGAAAACAGAAATTAAACAGAGAAATAGACAGACTAACAGAAGTTATGAACCAAATGGACTTAACAGATATTTATAGAACACTCTATTCTAAAACAAAAAGATATACCTTCTTTTCACCACCTCATGGTACTTTCTCCAAAATAAACCATATAATGTGGAACTAAACAGGCTTCAACAGACACAGAAAGATAGTAATAATCTAATGTGTCCTATCAGACCACCACTGGTTAAAGCTGGTCTTCAATAAGAATAAGGAAACAATGCCCACATATATATGGACGTTGAGCAATGCTCAACTCATTGATAACCTGGTCAAGGAAAAATAAAGAAATAAATTAAAGACTTCTTAGAATTTAATGAAAATGAAGGTGCAACATACCCAAACTTAAGGGACACAATGAAAGCTGTGCTAAGAAGAAAACTTGTAGGTCTGATTACCGGCAGGAGAGAGGATATAACCACAGCTTGACAGGACACCAAAAAGTTTTAGAACAAAAAGAAGCAAATACACCCAGGAAGAGTGGAAGGCCAGAAATAAACTCAGAGCTGAAATCAACCAAGAAGAAACAAAGTTGACTATACAAAGAATCAACAGAACCAAAAGTTGGTTCTTTGAGAACATCAACAAGATAGAAAAACCCTTAGTCAGACTAACCACAGGACACAGATTGTGTCCAAATTAACAAAATCAGAAATGAAAAGGGAGACATAACTACAGAATCAGAGGAAATTCAAAAAATCATCAGATCCTACTACAAAAGCTTATACTCAACAAAACTTGAAAATCTGGAGGAAATGGACAATTCCCTAGAAAGATACCAGGTACAAAAGTAAAATCAGGAAGAGATAAACCATTTTAACAACCCCATAACTCCTAAAGTAATAGAAGAATTCATAAAAATCTCCCAACAAAAAGACTCAGGGATAGATGGGCTCAGTGCAGAATTCTATCAGACCTTCATAGAAGACCTCATACCAATACTATCCAAACTATTCTGCAAAATTGAAAAAGATGAGCGCTACCGAATTCCTTCTATGAAGCCACAATTACTCTTATATCTAAACCACACAAAGACCAAACAAAGACAGAGAACTTCAGACCAGTTTCCATTATGCACATTGACTCAAAAATACTCAATAAAATTCTTGCACACCAAATGCAAGAACACATCACTATGATCATCCATCATGATCAATTAGGCTTCATCTCAGGTATACAGGGAAGGTATAATATATGGAAAACCATCAATGTAAACCAGTATACAAACAAACTGAAAGATAAAATCCATATGATCATTTCATTAGATGCTGAGAAAGCATTTGACAAATTTCAACACCCCTTCATGATAAAGGACCTGGAGAGAACAGAAATTGAAGGCGCATACCTAAGCATAGTATAAGCCATGTACAGCAAACCAGTAGCTAACATTAAACTAAATGAAGAGAAACTTGAAGCAATCCCATTAAAATCAGGGACTAGACAAGGCTACCCACTCTCTCCCTACTTATTCAATACAGTTCTTGAAGTCCTATCCAGAGCAATCAGACAATAAAAGGAGATCAAAGGATACAGATTGGAAAGCAAGAAGTCAAAATATCACTATTTGCAGATGATATGATATTATATTTAATTGATCCCAAAAGTTCAACCAGAGAACTACTAAACCTGATAAACAACTTCAGCAAAGTGGCTGGGTATAAAATTAACTCAAATAAATCAGTTGCCTTCCTCTACACAAAAGAGAAACAAGCCGAGAAACAAATTAGGGAAATGACCCCCTTCATAATAGTTCCAAATAATATAAAATACCTCGGTGTGACTTTAACGAAACAAGTGAAAGATCTGTATGATAAGAACTTCAAGACTCTGAAGAAAGAAATTGAAGAAGATCTCAGAAGATGGAAAGATCTCCCATGCTCATGGATTGGCAGGATTAATATAGTAAAAATGGTCATTTTACCAAAAGTGATCTACAGATTCAATGCAATCCCCATCAAAATACCAATCCAATTCTTCAGAGAGTTAGACAGAACGATTTGCAAATTCATCTGGAATAACAAAAAACCCAGGATAGTTAAAACTATGCTCAACAATAAAAATACTTCCAGGGGACTCACTATGCCTGAACTCAAGCAGTATTAGAGAGCAATAGTGATAAAAACTGCATGGTATTGGCACAGAGACAGGCGGATGACCAGTGGAATAGAATTGAAGACCCAGAAATGAACCCACACACCTATGGTCACTTTGATTTTGAAAAAGGAGCCAAAACCATCCAATGGAAAAAAGATAGCATTTTCAGCAAATGGTGCTGGTTCAACTGGAGGTCAACATGTAGAAGAATGCAGATCGATCCATTCTTATCACCCTGTACAAAGCTTAAGTCTAAGTGGGATCAAGACCTCCCACATCAAACCAGATACACTCAAACTAATAGAAGAAAATTGGTGAAGAATCTCAAACACATCGACACTGCCAGAAAATTTCTTGAACAAAAACACCAATGGTTTATGCTCTAAGATCAAGAATGACAAATGAACCCCTAGTGAACTAGACTGTTGGGGAGAGGCAGCAATGGGGGAGGGTTGGGGAGGGAACCCATAGGAAGGGAGGGGAGGGGATGTTTGCCTGGAAACCGGAAAAGGAACACTCGAAATGTATATAGAAATACCTAAGTTAATAATAATAATAAAAAAAACAAAAACAAAAAAAAAAAGAATGGACAAATGGGATCTCATAAAACTCAAAAGTTCTGTAAGGCAAAGGACACTGTTCTAGGACAAAACGGCAACCAACAGATTGGGAAAAGATCTTTACCAATCCTACAACTGATAGAGGGTTTATATCCAATATATATATATATATATATATAAAATAAAGTTAGACTGTATGGAGACAAATAAATTTATTAAAATGGGTTCAGAGCTAAACAAAGAATTCACAGTTGAGGAACGTCGAATGGCTAAGAAGCACCCAGAAATGTTCAACAACTTTAATATAAGGAAATGCAACCAACCCTGAGATTTCACCTCACACCAGGAGAATGGCCAAGATCAAAACCCTCGGAAGACAATAGATACTGGGGAGGATGGAGAAAGAGGAAAATACCTCCATTGTTGGTGGATTGTGACTGGTACAAATCCATTCTGAAATCAACCCAGAGGGTCCCTATAAATTGGACATTGCACAAACTGAGGACCCAGCTATACCTCTCTCGGTATATACCGAAAAGATGCTCCAACATACAACAAAGATATATGCTCCAGTATGTTTATAGCAGCCTTGTTTATAATAGCCAGAAGCTGGAAAGAACCCAGATGCCCTTCAACAGAGTAATCGATACAGAAAAAGTGGTACATCTACACAATGGAATATTACTCACCTATCAAAAACAATGACTTTATGAAATTCATAGGCAAATGGATGGAACTGGAATATCATCCTGAGTGAGGTAACCCAATCCCAGAAAAACACACATGGTATGCACTCCTTGATAAGTGGCTATTAGCCCAAATGCTCAAATTACCCTAGATGCCCAGAACACATGAAACTCCTGAAGGATGACCAACATGCAGATGTTTCACTTCCTCTTTTAACAGGGAACAAGAATACCCTTGGGATGGGATAGGGAGGAAAAGTTAAGAACAGAGGCTGAATCAACACCCATTCATAGCCTGCTTCACCTCTGGCCCATACATATACAGCCACCAAGCTAGACAAGATGGATGAAATGAAGAGGTGCAGGGACAGAAACCGGATGTAGATCTCCTGAGAGACACAGCCAGAATAGTGGCAAATACATCAAGCAATGCCAGCAGCAACCACTTAACTGTGAATGGACCCCAAGTTGAAGGAATCAGAGAAAGGACTGAAGAGCTTGAAGGGCTTGAGACCCCTACATGAACAACAATGCCAAGCAACTGGAGTTTGGACCAAGGCAATACCCAAAGACTATACAGGGACTGACTCTGGGCTCCAAATTCATAGGTTGCAATGAATAGCTGAGTAAGGGCACCAGTGGAAGGGGAAGTCCTTGGTCCTGCCAAGGCTGAACACCCAGTGAACAGGATTCTTGGGGGGGTAGTGGTAATGTGGGGACAATGGGGATGGAAACACCCATATAGAAGGGAAAGTGGAGGGCTTAGGGGGATGTTGGCCTAGAAACCGGGAAAGGTTGAAATTTTAATAAGAAATACCCATTTTAATAAAGATGAAAAAAATAGAACTTCTGGAGGAATCACCATCCCTGACCTCAACCTATATTACAGAGCCATAGTGATAAAAACTGTATGGTGTTGGTACAAACACAGGCAAGTAGAATAATGGAATAGAAATGAAGATCCAGAAATAAACCCACACATTCATGGTCACTTGATCTTTCACTAAGGAGCCAAAACCATCCAGTAATAAAAGCACAGTGAATTCTTGAAACCGCTTCAATATTTTTAAAATATATCTTGTGGAATTTTGCAATCAAATATTTTGCTATCCACTTTAGGATTCATTCACTTTGTAACTTTTGATTTTGTATACAGTTGATATCTCTGGGGAGTGTGATTTTTTTTTTCTCAAAAGAGACAGAGGTGGAGTGGATATGGGCAAGAAAGGGAAGTAGGGAGTTAAAACAAGAATTGAAAAGAGAGGGGAACTTTGGGGTAATATTGCAAGAGAATTTAAAATTAAAAAATAATTTAAAAGAAAAAATTAGGCAGAAAGGATGAAATAACAAAAGACAGGGAGAAACCATTGTTTATTCAGAAAATGTATTACACATGTTTTGTTAAATGTTAAATATATTAAATACTTTACTGTGGGAAGTGGTCATCAAAATAGATCAAATTAATGGAAAAGTATACACTTAACGAGACACATTTTGTGTATAACTAAAACAAGCGCTTTGAAAACAGTGGTGAATAAAATGAAAAGGCTGTAAGTTAGTACCTATCCTGATGTAAATCATTGTATTACTAGGGCAAAGCATATTTTTGTTTTATCTGCTTTTGTGTAAGACATCAACGATATTGAGTACAGTTCATATTTTTATTAAATGGCAAAGAAATTATTACTATTACCGCATGATTTACAAATATTTTCTTTGGGAAACCTTACCTGAATCTGGATATTTGTGTGTGATTTTATTGGAGTGATTTTCCATTGTTAAAATTATCTGTGGGAGAGTGAAGAGAGTGCATGGCAAGAATTTAATTGTAATTGGTTTTGCAGAAGAAACCCTGCTAATTTTATAAGAATTTAGACAGAGTTCTCCCTCAGAATGGTATATAGGGAACTGGAGTTGAAAAAAAAAATGAGTTTTTAATAACCCCAGTATCTGAAATATGATCATGACATGAATGGTTTAACTTAGTGAAGGCAGCTCATCTTTTCCTAGTGAAAAGATTTCTAAACAGAACTGAGTTTAAATAGTCCTTAATAATCTTTTTGTAGCAATTGATAAAGTTGAGTAATTTGCATACAAGCAGGATCTGGCAAGAACAAGAGGTAATGGGGGAGGATGGGGAGGCTTAACACCACAGAGAAGGAGGAATAACATTTGAATTGTAAATAAGAAATACACAATTTAATAAAGATGGAAAAAAAGGAAAAGATGTAAAAAATAAATAAATAAATATAAAAAATAATAAATAAAAAAACAGCTCTCAATATAAAGCACAACAGAGAGACACTTTGCATGTAAATACTTTGCATGCAGCAAAATTTGTAGGATTTATTTATTTATGCATAACTTAGCTGCCTTAGTTATTCAAGGAAAAAAATTATGTGACTTAAAATTGGTAATATATGTAAGACTGAGATATCTAATTCCCACCTTTATATATTGGACATTTCATTTTTTATTATTTTAATTGACATATAATTTGTGGATTATTACATAGAAAGGAAAATTTGTTCATGCTAATGGTTTAGTCCTTGATATTTCAATAAATATACATCATGTAACATTCAAGTCAGCCTAAAGATACTTCCCTTCTTAAAGATTTATGATTTTTTAGAATAAAAACATTGAAGCCATTTCTTCCTTATTTCTGAATCACATGCTGAATTTTTGATACATGTAACCATTAGAGCAATACAGCTCAATAAGCAACACAGCACACTTCCCTGGAATCTGTAGTCTGTAGTTCCACAGGAATTGGGCTGCTGTTGCCTATTGTGTAAGGACGAAGATTTAACCCAGGACCTCAAGAGTCTTAGAAAGTCACTCTATCACTGATCTCAAAAGTATTCCTTTTCTTAACCGTATTTGCAGTGAGCGGACTAATTGCTACAGTTCTGATGCCTAATCTTGGTTGCCATCTAGAATCAACTAAAACCGAAGCAGCTGGGCACATCTGTGAGGGATTCATCTTGATTAAATCATTCCTGATGGGGAGACATACTGTGAATCTTTGATCATGTGAGTGGCTTAAGACCTGCCACCTGAGATATCTTCAGTGGCAGCGGAAGAAAAGACATGCAAATAGAACTTTTTAATTTCATGTTTCTCACACTCCTCGTCTATCTATCCTACTGCTGAAACTTACCTACAGGTATTAGAACTCACTTTAAAGCAGAAGATGTCATAGGTTGTTGTTGGTAAGTTTGAACCCTGTGGTTTTTGTTTTTTTGTTTTGTTTTTTTTTTTTTTTTGTTTTTTGTTTTTTTTTTTGTTTTTGTTTGTTTGTTTGTTTTTTTTTTGGTGGTAGCTGGAAAAGGAGGGCTTAGGATGTCCATTTTCTGAGGCTCTCCAGCACTGTAATCACTCATTTGCAGTAGAGGGAAAGCTGCAACTAGAAACTATCTTGCTGTGTCAGGAGGACCTAGGACTTTGAATGGTTAAGATAAGCATCTTCATGGTGATTGTCTTAAAATGTTGTCTTCTTCTGTTTCTCATTTTTCTGGCATTTGCACCATCATTAGGGTTTATCTGCCTGACTACAGGACATAATAGGACTACAGCCCACATAAGTGGGCTAGCCAAGAAACTGACTTTCCCTATATAGCATGTGGGGGCAAAGGCCTCACTATCATGGCATTCAACTGCTCTGGTCCCAGGGAAGATCTTAAGCTACTAAAAGATCACTTGAATTATTGGCAAGGCTTAATGAGCACTACTTTTGTTACCCAATGCCTTTTTGGTTCCTGTGAGCACTTTTATTAAAGGATTTAAAGTATGAAATAAAAAAAAAACAAATCAAACAACCAAACAAATATAATAATACAACAACGAAACAACTTCTTTTGAGATTCTAACATAATGAAGAGTCGTTAAGATGTCCAGTGTTTCACAAAAAAAAAAAAATATGAACTGGACTAGCTGGGTATCTACCACCCGTAAGCCAATTTAAGAAATCCTCTTTTCACTATAGCTTCATTCATTTGTTCTGTGAGAGAGAATTTACTAAATACTGCAGGTAGTATTTAATATTCACAATTAATGGCTATGACTAGCCAAGTGTCTAAATAAATTCAATGAACAATGTTGTTAGACTGATACAGAAATTCACTCATACAAATCTATTTACATAGACTTTTAAAATAAACAATTTAAAGCCTTGGACCATATTAAAGGCACTTCATCTGAAAAATATTTCCTTTTAAAAGTCTTTCTTATAGTCATAATTTTAGCTTTTATGTTTACCTAATGAACATTTATGTGACAACATGCACAATTTAATAATTTTTCTGAGTATTATTTAAAACACATACATTCAATTCCAAGCAATTTCATTAGCTTAATATGACTATGGGACAACATTTACATCTTTTTTGTGTTATAAAATGAGCACTTTATTCACCTGATGTAATTGTCTGATGCTTACCACTGAATAAGCTCACACTTTGTAGTTCTTTCTGAAATCAGGACAGTCCCAACTCAGGTCTTCTGGT
>NC_046160.1:76003454-76168007 GCF_011064425.1 Rattus rattus
ATCTCATATATTCCATCCAAACCTCCCATATGCTCTTCCTTGCTCATTTTCATTATTGCATTTTAATTAATTATTATATGCATATGTTTAAATGCATGCATATTAATAAAAATAAGCATCTCAATCTGAATAATACTACTTGTTTGAACTTGGTCCAGGAATGAAGTCATGCAAGAAGGATTTTGAGTACTTCAGAGAAAAATTAACCAAAAAAATGATCCCAGTTTCTTCAAAAACACGAAATTGTTCTTGGACTAGGTTTTTGTGTCCTTCCCAAGTGAATCATGTAGAAATGAGTTTAACAACTGCTTATTGGTATTTGTTTATACGCCTCTCTGGAAAACCATGTTTTTGCCACCTGCAGCATCCTGACATTTGTGACTTGTCTGCCACAAGTGATATGTGTGGTTTGATGTTGTTCAGATGGCTCCTCTTAACCAGCAAAGTATACATTGTTTAACATTCTGAATAAAGTTGAATTTTGCATGACACTGTAGTCTGCCCCATTTATTGGTTCAACTCCCCTAGGTCCGACTACCAACTATTGCAGTAACCAAATATTGCTCAGAGAAGAGGCCTAAAGTTGTTTATGAGATAAGAGAGTGGAAATCCTCGCAAAAGGAAGAGAATGAGAATAATGGAGAACAGGCAAGGGAAGTCTTTGCCTTATATGAAGCCCAGGCATCATTTTTAAGGAAAGGAAGAACACAAACATTATTATAATGCTTGCAAGTTGCTTATAATTATATTCCATGGCTTTCAGAAAGAGTTTTCATGAAAAAGTATGGGACAGAGTCCAGAATAATTTTGAAAAGCTATGTAAGTAAGAGGAAAAATTCCTTATTCAATTTTGTGTAACTCAGGCATTAATTTGGACTGTTATCAAAATACTTAAGGGAGTTAGGAGAATATCAATCATGAGGAATAGATAGCTAACTAGTTGAATGAATATAAACTGGATTATCAACCTTAAAATTTGCAAAAAAGACAAAGAAGTTTTCCCTCATTTAGGCAAAATCAAAAGTAAAAACAGCATCAGAGATAATTATGTTGGTGAAAGTTCCCCTCATTTTCCTCACTAGAGTTTCCTTTACATATGTATCCTGAATTTCCTAAAAATGATCCTGAAGCACGGGGTGAGGCATTTATCTGTCTAATCTTATGTTTTTCCTATGTCTTAATTAGGGTTTAAGAAAGCCTATATGAATGCTAAGTTTACAACCTAGGCAAGTTAAGGGAGGAGAGGTAAAAGAAATTCCTTTACCAATTCCTACCAGGTTCATGAGCACTGGTTGGTATTTCTAATGCACTAATGAACCTATTGAAAAACCTAGATGGACAGATGGTATTGATCAGCTCTTTCATGTTTTTTTAAATTATTTTACATTAAAGATATCCAGTTTTAACAATTTGCAAATAGGTGCCAATACAGAATTCTTAAGTCTTTTCAGTTTCCTGCTTCTGTTTTTGAATTTTGAGTTTTTTGGTTTTTGAATTTTTGTTTCTGTCTTTGTTTTTTTGTGGCAAATACAGATATACTTTCTTTCCTTGTGTTCTCATTACTCTCAGCTTTCAGATATTAGGTTATATTTATAAACGAAATATTTGTTGCAATAGTGTACCAAAGCTAATATATTACTTCCACCTTCACAACGGCTCATGTGCTTGCTTGAATTTATGTTAAAATATTTTAATTAAAGCACACACGATCATTTTTCAGACCTATAACTATTGTCTACCTAATAAACTGTACATAAATATAAAGATGACTTATGTATGCACTGGGAAACTGAAAAAAATTACTAGCTAAACTGCAGTATTACCCAGCTATTATGAAGAATTAGTATCTTCAGGTTGTCATATAATTGGTATTCTATTTTGGAGGCTCTGCATTTGTTGACATGTGCTACCTTCCTTTGTTCTCTCCCTGGAGACAACCTTCAGAAAAAGGTCATCTTTTTCCTGTGGAAAAAGCGCATGGCATATTTACAAGTTGAAAAATATGTAACCTTGTAGCAAGATGCCAAATGGAGCATAGCAGAAACAAATGAAACAATTTGACTGTCTGATAACCATTTCACTATGCTAGTCTCATGGCAATTACAATAGTTAGAACATATCCAAGTATTCAAACACTGACTGTATTTCTGTTAGTGAAAATCCATAGCCATAACATGATTAGCTTACTCTCCAATACAATGAAACATTTCCCATCACTCCACCTGGCATGTAGCGCTAAATGGCAAATCACACCTGTGTAAGAAACTGTGTAAGAAGCTGTTCCTCCATTTCATCAAAGGAATTTCTGTTGTTTGTGTTAGGAGTCCAGATCAGCTACCTAAACCCACTAATTTTATCAGAAATGGAAACATAATGGCACAAAATTATCTTTAGTGATGGAGAAATTGATTCTTAGGTAGTCTTCCTTGTGAATTTGGTTTACTAGCATACACAGCATCATGGCTGAGTTCCTTTTGTGAATCCTGAACAATTTGAGCCAAGTGGCATACAGAACTGAAAATAAGCTGTTCAAACCTACACCTCTGTAGCACAAACTTTGATCAGGTGCATACTTTAATAGCTTCCAACAGACAAGGGTTGATACCTACGTAAGTTACTGAAATATTAGAAAAGTTCTTCCCTAATGAAGGACTCCCTGTTTCCGCAGTACACTGCACATTCCTTTATGCAACCATAGAGTCACGGAGGAGACATAAATAATTTACAGCGTTTGTCTTTGAAGTTTTACATTCTGCAAGAAAGAAAGCACACCAAGAACTTAATATCTGCTTTAATGTAGAATAATGAAAAAGAATGAAATCAGAGAATGCATGGTAATTTAGTGAGCAAGTCAAAGACAGAAGCTTTATTTTGTACTGTTTGACATGAGATTTGAGAGATGAGGTCTCAGTATATTTATGAAAAGCTAATAAATTATAAAAATATTCTGTGTTATTTTTCTTGTAGGAACACAAATCAATATCTACTCGGCACATATAGGCACATAGCAGCAGACCAAAGAAATTATTTCACCAAATTCCAACTTGGTAGACCAATTAGTTTCTTAGGTTTTGTTTCAGTAGGGTGGGTGAAGAATTACTTACAGGAGCATGGATTATACAAAGGTAGATTCCACACCTAAAAGTATACCCTGGCATGGGAATTCCTCAAACAAAGTTGTAGTCATGCAGATCTCTGCATGACTTACAATGTGCCCTTCAGGCAGCTTGTCTAATCAGAACATCTTTCCTTACCACAGGAGTGCTCTCTATATAACCTTCAGGATAGATCTTGCATATATTGCAAGTTAAACAAATATTTTACACTTGTAAGTTGTTAAGCTCCTTTATTTAGAGATCAAACTTTATGTAAGCATGTCTGTATTTGCACGTGCTATAGAAGCCCTCAGAATGCAGAAGGGATTTTCAATTCCTGTGGCAGTTTGAATGAGAATGATTCCCATAAGCTCATATGCTTGTACACTTGGTCCTGGGTTGGCAGAACTGTTTGGGAAGGATTGGGAGGTGTGACTTACTAGAGGAGGTGTATAACTATCTGATGGAGGACTGTGAAGTTAAAAGAAAATGTGGGTTTTCCAGTATTTTATGTCCCTTTGCCTCATGGTTTGAACAAATATGTGAGCTTTCTGCTGCTCTGGCCACCATTAGTTTCCTCAGTCATCATTGACACGAACCCTATATACTGTTAAGTGCAATTTAACATTTTGCTTTATAAATTATGTTGGCTCTGGTATATTTTCCCATCATTTGACAAATACCTTAAGCAGATTTCTCTGAGCTGGTGCTACAGGCAGTTGTGAGGTGTCTGACACAGATACTGGAATTCAAACTCCATCCTTCTGAAGAAGCAGGAATTACTTTTAGCTACTGAACAATATTTCTAATACCACTTGTGTTTTACGGAACTGTTCTGTAGGATGAAGGGTTTCAAATCGGGGCTTCCCCGTCATAAGGAGCTTCCCTTTATGGTAGAAGCACTTCATTCAAAAGCTAAACAGGAATAGAAGGCAAAGATGTAGAAAGGAGCTGTTATGATAATGAGACTAGCAAACACAAAGGTCAGTTGAGTACACTCTATAATGTAGTTTTTAGCATTTAGCAGTCAGCAACTAAGATTCGGAATCTAGGACGAATGTACCCAATTTCTGAAATTATATTAGAGAAGGTTGAGTTAGAATTCTATTTCTAGTTATATAATATTTGTTTATATTAAAAATCCACAGCTATGTATTTCAATTTCTATCTACATAAAATCATATGACCAAATTGAAGCATTATGTTAAATATGTACTGTGAATAAATAAATGGCCAAGACGTATAAGTAACTAAAAAAAACAAACATAAAACAAAACAACAACAACAAAAATAACAAAAAAAGGAGAGAGAAACCTAAAATAAAATTGAGAAATTTAAACTAGAGATGATTCGGTGGAACTTTAGTAAATATTAAACAGTTAATTCACAGTGACACTTGAGAGGAATGGGAAGGTACTGTTGGCTAATCATATTAAGAATTCTATTATGATATGTTCTAGTAAATGATAGTTATTAAGTATTTAGCATTTAATATCAGAACCATTGAATATTAGGATATTTTAGGAAGATTTTCATCATTCCATAAAATAAATAATAATAATATTTTTAACAACTACATGTTAAAAATGATCCTAGAAATAATTGAAAGTCTAACTAAGAAGCTACTGCAACAAAATAGCTAATAAGCAAAAGATGGTTTTAACAAAAGCGGTTAAAAAGTGTCCTGGCTAGTTTGCTCTTGATGTGAAACAAGCTAGTTTTACCTAGAAAGAAGAATATCAATTTTAAAACTACTGCAATTAGATTACCAGTAGACAAGACTAAACAGTGATTTCCTTAATAATGATGGGTGGGAGGTCACAGATAATAAAACCCCTAGGCTGGTTGCCCTGGGGGGTATAACAATTAAGCTGAGTAAGCCATTGCAAGTAAGCCAGAAACAGCGTTCTTTCATTATGTTTTTCAGTTTCTGCCCTCTAGGATCCTGCCTTGAATTTCTACCCTGACTTCCCTCCATGAAGTAAGATGTGGATGTGGGAGGCAAATAATCCCCTTTTCTTTCCAAGTTGCTCATTGTCATGTATTTATCACAGCAATCTAAAGTGAATTCGTACTAAAACCTTTTACCTTCATTATTCCAGTCCCTACACTGTCATAATTTGAAATTTACCGAATTGCATGGCAGTACATTTCCCAAGAAATTTATTCTGTTGTGTATATTGATGGATAGGGACATTTTTATTCCTTATTAATTCAGGTTGTATTAGTTTAGAATACTTTCTTTTTAAATTCCACTATAATTTTTCTTAAAACTTTGCTTTCATGTTTTTATATATATCTCCAATACATTCTGGCTACCCCACATGTTCTTTACTCACTTCTATTCCTACTAAAGCTTGTTCTTCTCTACAAGTTTGTTTTCTATATCCATGTGTTTTTGTCTTATTTTGAGATGAAGTATGTTTAATATGGGGAATTTGTTCAACTCTAGGCTTGGAATTGTCCTTTGGAGACGTGTGGGCTCAATAGCAGTTACTAGTTTATGATGGTTCTTCCTTAATTCCTACAATCTATGTATGGCCCCTCATTAGTTCAGCATGTAGATGAGCCTTGATCTCCCAAAGCATGATTGATTGTTGACAGGCCCTATTTTATACAGGTTCAATATTAAAGTGAAATTGCCCTGAATTTAAAGTTGGAATGACTATATTGTGTCAACAATATGAAATTCATAACCTTCTCATAATTTTTGGATTTCATATTCTTCCTATCTCCATTACACAATGTTCCTTGTGCTTTAGAATGTGGTATCGATGACCTATTTATGACTGAGCAATGAATCTTCACTTACTCTTATTACTTGTCTGTGTATTGGTGGCATCTCTCACCCAAGAGAGGCTTCTACATGAGGGACTATGAATAGCAATTATCTGAAGGCATAAGCATAAAAAACTTGACAGAAGCTTTACAGAATGTCAACTCATAAAACTAATTGCTGAGTTTCTCTGGAAGGATTATATTTCCCAAGAGTGGAGTTTTAACCAAAATTTATAGTATCTGAAATGTATTCTCTCCTATGGAGTGGGCCTCAAGTCCAATCATAGAATGTATATTCTCTTCATAGTCTTTATCTCACTACCACACAGCTTGACATACTTTTGGCTGATGTGTTGTTGCTACAGGTTGTAAAGTTTATAGAAGGTTAAGTCCATTGGTCTACTTCCCAATATAACAATATACCAATCTGCAAAGTACTTGCCAACACTCTGAAAAGTCATCTATATAGTTTTCCACTCTTTTGTGTGCATGTGAATGTCTTTAACACTAAGCTGTGTATTTTAAGAGGGCTAATAGTTGGGTATTAGTTTTTAACTGAAGGAGCCAGTCTGTGCTGTTTGTAGAAGAAATAAATCTGTTAACATTCAAGTTTTTGTCAAAACAGATCGGTATAGTACTGTTACTTATTTATTCTGACAGTTTCAAATTATTTATATTTATTTTTCTATTTTATCAGCTTTGATGGATACTAAATTAATCCTATTTGATTCTTGCCTAATTCCCATTACTTATCCACTCTGAAAGTAAGATTTACTATTCCTTATTCCCTTCTGTCTCATTTTCTCTTCTATGCTTGAGATTATCTTAGCTATCTTTTGTTATATTTATTCAGTTGTCATTCATTCATTTAATGCTTGTCCTTTAGATCTTAATTCAGGTAAGTGATTTTCCCACAGGCTATAAAATTTTTATTCTAGTTATTCAGGAATTTTCTCTCATGCCTGAAAGTATAGCACCCCAATTCCATGTAGCCTGCAGAGTTCTTTCTTAGGAAACTAGAGTTGAATTGATCTGCTTCATAAGTGACTTGTTTCACTTCTCTTGCAGCCTTCCATATTCTTTAGTTGTTTTATTTGTATTAATTACTTTTCTATTGCTCTGATATAGCATTCAGACCAAGGCAACTTAAGAAGAAAGTTTCTTTAGATTTCAGTTTCCAAAAGGATAAAAGTCTATGATGGTGGGGCAGAAGCATAGCAGCAAGCTGAGAGCTTACATCATGACACAAAAACATACAGCAGAAAAACTGAACTAGAATAGATTCACTCTTTTTATCTGTTTATTTGTTTATGTGTTATAGAGTCAGTGTTTCTCTGTGTAACCCTGACTGTTCAGGGATGTGCCACCACTTCATGACTTGGAATTTTACTCTTAGAGCCTGCCGCAAGTGACATTCTTTCTATAGTTAGGGTTTACATCCTAAAACTCCTTACACTATGCCAACAATGGAGGGGCATGTATTCAAAATTGTAAGACAATGAAGGGCATTTATTCTTTAAACCACCACATTTCATACTCCAAATGCTATAGGCTCTTGGGCATAGCATAATGCAAAATGCATTTAGTTTAACTCCATAATTCTTCACAGCCTTTTACAATTGCAATACTGTTTAATGGCCAAATGGTCTTCTAAGCCACAATGTAATTAAAATCCACTAAGCAATCAAAAAAGCAAATTATGCACACACACACACTCACATATGTACATATGTGTGTACAGAATATATATTCATACTCCAAAAGATAGGGTAGAGTCAGAATTAAGACTACCCCCCCCAGAGCTCCCAGGGACTAAATTACCAACCAAAGAGTGGAGGGACCCAAGGCTCTAGCCGCATATGTAGCAGAGGATGGGCCTTATTGGACATCAAGGGGAGAAAGGCCATGGTCCTAGGAAGGCTCAATGCCCCAGTGTAGGGGAATACCAGGGCTAAGAGGTGAGTGTGGGTGGGTGTGAGGGGGAGCATCCTTGTACAAGCGTGGGGAGGGCAATAGGACAGAAGAAAACTGGGAAAGAAAATATCATTTGAAATATAAATAGATAAAATAGCCAAGTAAAATAAAAATAAAAAGAAGTAAAAGAAAAAAACTGGAATAAAGCAAGATTGAAAGTTAGAAAAGCATAAAACTGTGTAGCTCTGTGTTTGATATTTAGAAATTTACATTTAAAGGGTCTTTAGCTTTGCTGATTGCAATATTTCTTTCTCTTTATCAGGTTCCATTATATTCATGTACCTCTCAGAGCTCTGGAATCTCCATCCCGAAGGGTCTCAAATCACACTGCATTAAGCAATGATGAGTCAGAATCTCTTGTCTTCTCAGAACCTTCAGGAGGAACACTTACCACTCAATATTTGTGTTTATAGGCTATGTGAAATGACAAAGGAAGATTATTTGACACATTATCTCTTGCAACTTTCATGACTCCAAATCTAAATCCTAATGAACTGCACTTATAAATTTTTGGGATGGAATTGTATTTATATCAGGCTTTGTTTGTTGTTGCTTTCAAGCTCAGATATTTCCTTCGAGTTCTTTCTTTCAAAATTTGGAACCTTAGCAGGGTTGTTGTATCTACCCTAGGAACCTTTTTCTTATTACAGTGAGCACCAGTCATCTCCTAACCTTTGTATCTCTTTCAGTACAAAACTTGCCTGGCACAGGAAGTTTCCTGCTGTTCTCTTACTCTCTGTGATGGTTGTATGTGCTTGGGTCAAGGACTGGCACTATTAGGAGGTGTGACCTTGTTGGAGAAGGTATGTTACTCTGGGCATGGGATTAAGACCCTCACCATAGCTGCCTGGAAGTCAATATTCTGCTAGCAGCCTTCAAATGAAGATGTAGAACTCTCAGCTCCTCCTACATCATGCCTGCCTGGGTGCTGCCATGTTCCTGCCTTCCTGATACTGGACTGAACCTCTGAACCTGTAAGACAGTCCCAATTAAATGTAGTCCTTATAAGAGTTTCTTTGGTCACGGTGTCTGTTCACAGCAGTAAAACCCTACGACAGAAGTTGGTACCAGGAGTGGTTCTAAAGGAGCAAAAATATAATGATGGATTTTGAAAGACTATGGAATTAGTTTAATATTTTGCCAGCACTCTAATGCACCAGCACCTTCAACTACTGAAACCTCTTCAGATACTCTCCTGGGAGCTCAGAGAATTTAGAAAGCCCATCGTGGAAAATATACATTCAAACTTAAAGAAGATACTCCCTTGATTATCTTGATTCATCTATTGTAACTGGAAACGAATTTGGTGACCCAGTATAGAGCATTTTCTACAATTTGCAGGAAAAAAAAAGGAAAACGTTTTGGCTAGCTTGTGGCTTTTAGATCTTTGGACAAGCATCCTTTGATGAAGGAAAAGAATGAGCTGTATGATCAAATTGAACAGCTCTATAAGCAAATAAATAATCTAAAGGTTTCTAAATGTGCACTAGAAGAGAATCTTCTCTCCAGCAGTCATAGAGCTCGAGTTGCAGAAAATCAAACTGAAGCCCTCATTATAAGGTTGGCTGAATTATAGCGAAAATTCAAGTGTCAGCCCCAGAGAGTGCCAGCAGTTAAAGTAAGGGCATAAATTGGCAAAGAATGGGATCCTACACCTTGGGGTGGGGATGTATATGAGGACCCTGTTGAAACTGAGAACTTTGAATTTTCAGATTCTCAAGGGTTTACCTCACCCGAGGAAATACTACCCTCAGCCTCTTGAAATAATGCCACTGCCACTTTCACATGAGGAAATTAATCCCTCAGATTCTGATACACCAGCAGTGACTTTCTCTGAAGAAAATGCTGGACAACACTGATGTTCCTCAAGGCCCACTAATAGTTTCTTCTAGACCCATAATCAGACTCAAGGCAAAGCAGGCCCCTAGAAGGGAGGTAAAAAGTGTACTCCATGAAGAAATGCACTATACTACTAAGGAGCTTAATGAGTTTACTATTGCTGATTCATCTAAGCAGAAGTCTGGAGAATATTTGTGGGAATGGATTTTCAGGATGTGAGATAAAAGTGTGTGGAATATAAAACTAGATCAGGCTGAGTTTATTGTCATGGGCCCTCTGAGTGGGATTAGACAGCATAGGAATAATGGATTTTTGACTGATATCAGATTAACAGTAGGTCCAATAGGTCCCAGAACACCTCCTGTGGTCATATCCCTAGTTCCAGAATGTATAATTGGGATAGATTTACTTAGATGTTAGCAGAAATCTCATAGTAGTTCCCTGACCTGTGAAGTGAGGAATATTATGGTTTGAAAGGTTAAGTAGAAGCCTTTAGAGTTGCCTTGGCCAAAGAAAATAGTGAATCATAACTGCCACATTCCTGGAGGAATTGCAGAAATTACTGCCCCCATCAGGGACTTGAAAGATGCAGAGGTGGTGGTTCCCACCATATCTCCCTTAGCTCTCCTATTTTGCCATTACAGAAGACAGAAGGCACTTGGAGAATAGCAGCTGACTGTCAAAAACTAAATCAGGTAGTAACTCTAATTGCAGCTGCTGTACCAGATGTAGTTTCATTACTTGAGCAAATTATCATATCTCACAGTACCTGGCATGCAGCTATTGATCTAGCACATGCCTTCTTCTCAGTACCTGCCCATAAGGACCACCAGAAGCAATTTGCTTTCAGTTGGCAAGGCCAACAGTATACCTTTACCATTTTGCCTCAAGGATATTTTAACTCTCCTGCCTTGTGTCAAAACTTAGTCGATCATCTGTCTCTTCTTCAAAATATCATTCTGGTACATGGTATCGATGACATTATGTTGATTAGACCAAGTAAGCAGGAAGTACCAACCACTTTGGACTCATTGGTAACACATTCATATCAGGGGATGGGAAATAAATCCAACCAAAATTCAAGGACCGTCAACCTCAGAGAAATTCTTAGGAGGCTAGTGGTGTGTGCCATGCAAACATATTCCTTCTAAGCTGATAGATGTTATTACACCTGGTCCCCTCCCACCACCAAGAAAGAAATTCAACATTTAATAGGTCTATTTGGATTCTGGAGACAGAACATTCCTCACTTGGAAGTGCTACTCAGGCCCATTTACCAAGTGACTCAGAAAGCTTCTAGTTTCCTGTGGTATCTGGAACAGGAGGAAATGTTCAAGAGGTCCAGGCTTCTATGCAGGCTACTCTTCCACTTGGATCATACTATCCAGCAGACCTGATGGTACTTGAGATGTCGATGGCAAATAGAGATGTGGTTTGAAGCCTCTGGCAGGCCTCGGTAGGTGAATCACAGAAGAGACCTTTGGGATTTTGGAACAAAACTATACTATCATCTGCAGACAACTATTCTCCCTTTGAAAAACAGCTCTTGGCCTGCTATTGAGCCTTAGTGGAAACTCAACTTTTGACAATAGGACACCAAATTACCATGTGACCTTAACTGCCCATCATGAGCTGGTTGTTATCAGACCCTTCAAATCATAAAGTAGGACGTGCCCAGCAGCAGTCTATTATCAAATGGAAGTGGTATATACATGATCATACCAGAGCACATCCTGAAGGCACAAGCAAGTTACATCAAAAAATTGCTCAAATGCCTATGGTTTCTACTCCTAGTATAATGGCATCTGCTTCCAAGTATGCACCTATAGCCTCATGGGGTGTTCCCTATTTTTGCCTTACTGAAGAAGAGAAGACTTGATCCTATTTTACTGACAGTTCTGCACATTATGCAGGCACCACCCAGAAGGGGACAGCTGCAGCATTCTATGACCCTGAAAGATACAGATGAAGGAAAATCTTCATAGTGGGCAAAACATAGGGAACACACATGTTATTGCGATTTGTTAGGGAGAAGAAATGGTCAGATGCATGACTGTTCATTGACTCACAGGTTGTAGCCAATGGATTGGCTGGATGGTCAGGGACTTGGCAAGATCATTATTGGAAAACTGGTAACAAGACATGTGTGGAAGAAGCATGTGGATGGATCACTCCAAATGGGCAAAGGATGTGAAGATATTTGTGTCCCATGTAAGTGCTTACCCAAAAGTGACTTTAGCTGAGGAGAAGTTCAATAGTCAAGTGGATAAGATAATGCATTCTGTGGACAATCAGTCTCTTTTCCCAGCCATCCCTGCCATTGTTCAATGAGTACATGAACAAAATGGCCAGGGTAGCCAAGATGGGGGCCATGATTGGGCTCAACAACACAGACTTCCACTCACCAATGCTGCCCTGACTACAACTGCTGCTACATGCCAGGTCTTTCAACAGCAGAAACCAACAGTTGAGCCCCAGATGTGGCATCATTCTTCCAGTTGACCAGACAGCAACCTGGTGGTAGGTTAAGTACATTGGACCACTTCCTCCGTGAAAAGGACAATATTTTGTTCTTACTAAAGTAGATACTTATTCTGATTATGGATTTGCCTTTCCTGCCCTTAATGCTCTTCCAAAACAACATCTGTGGACTTGCACAATACCTTACCATTGTCATGATATTCCACACATTATTGCTTCTAATCAAGGACATAATTTCACAGCCAGGGAAGTGCCACAGTCAGCCCACAATCACCGAATCCATCTAAGGCCATGAGACCAGTTGCAGAAACAAGAATTATGAAGTAATATGAATGATTCTGTTTTATTTTAAGAACACACTTGTATAGATATTTGTGTTTTCTTCCAATTTCTTTAACACTGATTGGTATGTAAGTTGCGATAATAAAAGAATGTTCCCCAGAGATATTGACCTATAGGAAATTTAAAAATGTGTTTGTGATTGTAAGAAGAGTAGTTACATCATGTTGGGTATATTTATAACCATGTTATTGTTTCCTTTGGACATAAGATATTATTTCTGTGAAACTGACAAGGGTAGATTGCAATGACTATTCCGGGTTGTCAACTTGACTATATCTGGAATGAATTATACTCCAGAATTGGAAGGTTCACCTCTAATCCATATCTTGAGGCTGGAAGACACACGTTTCTGACCTGGATCATGGCATGGAGATCTTAAGGCATAGATGTTATGAAAAGCTTAGGCCATCTCAAGGCAGTGCACACCTGTAATCCCAGTAAAGTGAGGTGAGAAGCATTCTGAGTTCCAGATCAGACTGGATCAAAGCAATTTCCAGATCCAGGAGTGGTGGTACAAATCTTTCATCTGGGCCACACCTTATGCTGGAGGCCTACATAAGGACATTGGAAGAAGGAAGATTCACTCTTCTTCCCCTTTTTGCATTTACTTGTCAGCACATTTGTTGAAACATCTGCAGAAGACCAGATGAAACAATTATCCTTGTGGGACAAAGCAACTACTAGATCTTTGGCCTTCACATTCACAGCTCATTATTATTTGGTTAGTTGGATTACAGACTATAAGTCATCACAATACATTTTCTCAATAGAGAAAGACATTCCATAATTACTGTGATTCTGAGAACCCTGACTGTGATACTCTCCCAGCTAAAGATTTTGTTTTTCTGCTTTTTATCAATGTAGACTTGAAGAAGAGTGACTATTGTTAACCATATGAGAGAGTTAATATTAGTCTGTCCTAAAATATTCTGCATCAAACTAATCATCTGATTACCTTTCAATTCACTTTCAGGTTAAATTTCCAGGACATGAGCAGAAGATAGCCAGATTATGTCAAAATATCACAGAAGGTTCTATTCCAGATGCTGATTCATTTTATTTGAAACCTCTTAAGACTTCACAATCCATAGAATTCTATGAGTTCTATTGACAACATTCTATTGCATTTCCAGTCCAAAGCCCCAATGTCTTACACATTCACTCACACATACACACACACACACACACTACACAGAAACAAAACTAAAAAATACAACAAATTAGCAAACAAAATTCATCACTACTACGAGCAATGACAACAAAAACAAAACCCACACTTGCCTGTATTTTTGGCAGTGTAACTATAATATGACCTGGAACGACTCTTTTCTGATGAAATCTACCTGGGAGTCTAAATGCCCCTTCAATTTAAATGCCCATGTCATTTTCTACATTTAGGTATTTATTGCTACTGTTTAACTATCATTCCTAAATTTTGCCTTCAAGTTATGTCCCATAGTTTTATTCTTAGTATCTTTTTTATTGTTATATTATTTGAAAATCAATTAATTCATTATACTTTATCTTGATTATTGGTAAAACTGAGTTTTTCTTTGAGTAATTTAACTGAGTTCCTAGTAGCCAAGAGATTCATTTACTTTTGCTTTATCTCTTTTTAAAATTGCTCCTTCATTTCTTGTATTATCTTCATTAACTTGGTAAGCAGGGTATTCATAGCTTCTTGAAATTCATTGTTCACTATTAAAATCAAACACGTGAATTATGTGCTTGTTTTGTCAATATGTATATTAATCTATTAATATTAATAGATTAAAGTTTAGTAAGTTCCTTTTCCATTTGATTCATTAAATCTAGTTTATTTCAATTTCAATTTTTCCTTAATTTCCTATCTTGAAAATTGCATATCTGTTGTATTAGCTAATTCTTCTACCTTTTGTGAGGGTCTGGTTTGGGAACAATATATCTTTCTTTTTAATAAGAATAAAATACACATTATGCTTGATTGCAATATTACTTTTTCTTTCTCCAAACCATCCAAGTAAGACTCATTTTTTTCTTTCAAATACATGTCCTCCTTTTCCTTTTATTTTATTTTTAAATTTTATTTAATCTTTTTATTTTTATATTCCAGATTTTATCTGCATCCTGGTTCACATTCTGACAGTTCCTTATCCCACACCTCCTCCCCTCCGTGCCCCCTGTCTCCATGAGGTTGTCCCAAATCCTCATCTCCTACCACTCACCCAAGACCTTTCCACTGCCTGGGGCCTCTAGTCTCTTCTTTAATTGCTTGTTTGAACACACACACACACACACACACACACTCACACACACACACACATATAATTTGATCAATCCATGTACTGTTACTTGTATGTGTTCATAACTTACCATTTGATATTAGATGAGCAATTAGTGTCCTCTTTCCAGATGAAAACTATTTTATCCACTCTAGTCATTCCACAGTTTCTTATAGTCTTGACTACATTGCCTAAGAAGTCTCATGAATATGGCTTTCTGAGCATGAATGGAACAAGAATGACAACAATAGAAATGATAATGTGGAAGGGCAAAGTGAGGGAAGCTCACAAGAATAACCATACCAAATCATAGTTACTGGAGTATTAGGTTTTTGGGTTGCATTGTGTTTAATAGTACCTTTACTTCATAGTGTAGTATATAGCTCACTTTTATGAGATTTGGAGCTTTGATTAAGAAGATACTCTATGTGAGCATTAAGGACCTACTTATTTTTATAAGTTTCTTATGAGTAACAATGCATAATTTTTTGTCATAGACAACAAGTAAAAGAAGTACACTCCCTCTGTATATTTTCTCCAGTCTAGATAGTGTGTTGTATTTCAAAGGAAATAGAACTGACATTTATTTATTTATTTATTTATTTATTTATTTATTTATTCATTTTATTTATTTTTTCCTATCTTTATTAACTAGGGTACGTTTTATTTGCATTTCAATTGTTATTCCCTTTCCTGGTTTCCTGCCAATATCCCCCTATCCCCTCCCCCTCCCCTTCTATATGGGCTTCCCCTTCCCATCCTCCCCCCATTACCACCCTCCCCCACAACAATCATGTTCACTGGGGGTTTAGTCTTGGCAGGACCAAGGGCTTCCCCTTCCACTGGTGATCTTACTAGGTTATTCATTGCTACCTGTGAGGTTGGAGCCCAGGGTCAGTCCATGTATAGTCTTTGTTAGTGGCTTAGTCCTGGAAGCTCTGGTTGGTTGGCATTGTTGTTCATATGGGGTCTCAAGCCCCTTCAAGCTTTTTCAGTCCTTTCTCTGATTCCTTCAACGGGAGTCCTGTTCTCAGTTCGTTCTCAGTTCAGTGGTTTGTTGCTAGCACTCACCTATGTATTGCCGTATTCTGGCTGTGTAAAAGAGCACCAAAAAATGTGTGGCAAACACAGTCTCCAAGTTGCTTCACTATAATAATATATGGAGACAGTTCCCAGCACTGTTCTTGGCCTTAGGCAGGATGTTTGAGATAAGCTATTTTTTTAATCTTCCTTATTCTTTAATATTCATTTCACCAATGTTTTAGCAAGTACTGGCAAAATGAGGAAAATATTTTTTCCAGCTGGGTTCTGAATATAGATTATCGCATATAGCAGATATGACTGATGTGTTGGCACAGTACAGATAGGGTAGCATAAATACCAATGATATCACCAAAGAAGACAAATTGAACATACAAATAAAGTGAAGAGAGGAATTATTACATCAATTGTACAAGCGATAGCAGAAAATTAAACAAGGTAATAAATCTAAGCATGAAATTTATTACGAGAATTAAAAAAGGAGAAAGGACAGTAGAAAAATATTAAATTTTATAGAAAAAAGCAAAGGCAAAAACATTATAAAAGAAAAAGAGAAGAAAAACATTATTTAATGTAAACATTAAAAAGATAGATGATGTCAGTAAGAAAGAGAAAATATATATATAAATTAAGCATTAAATACATAATAGTCATATTCAAAGGAGATATAACTATCTGGTAATAAGATAATTTATTGAACAAATGTAATAACCAAAGAATAAATACCAAATTTTATATTGAAAAAGAAAGTATTGTTTCTGCTGAGGTGGTCAACAGTGAGATTATTGTGGGAAATGCTGCTTGTACAAAAGGCTTTCCTTTCCATGTACTCTCTAACTATCTGCCTCAAAGTTTATTTAAGAGATGTACTCATAAAACTTAGGCCCTGTGTGAAGTCTACTCAGAAGACTGGGCAACTTCTTTTTTTGGGGGGGGGGTTCTTTTCTTCAGAGCTGGGGACCGAACCTAGGGCCTTGCGCTTCCTAGGTAAGCTCTATACCACTGAGCTAAATCCCAACCCTGGGCAACTTCTTTAATGGCAGGTCTGACATATACTAACTGACCCAAATATTGTTCTTCTTTCCTTAACCCAGTTCCAGCACTAGGCAAGCATTCAGGGTCATGTTTAACCCCTCTGAGCATCTTGTGAAGACCACATAATTTGGTAAGAAAAGAGAAGCTACCCTGTTTCCTCCTGGTTAGCCTAAATTTGTCCTCTTCCAAAACATCATATTATTCCATGAGTCCATTTCCTTGAGACTCTTTCAGAACGAGGCTGATATCAAGACACTCGTCTGCTGAGACTTTGCTAAGGTCGTTGTTTGGTTGCTGAGGATCAAGGGCAGGTGAATGTTTTCTTTTCTTTTTTTTTCTTTTGTTTGTTTTTTTTCTTTTTTTTCTTTTCTTCTCTTTCTCAAAACAGTCAATACTTACAAGTATCACCATGAGAAGAGGCTGATATTTGTTTTTTTTTTTTGCTTTTTTCGTTGTTTTTGCTGGGATTTTTTTTTTTTTTTTTTTTTTTTTGTTTGTTTTTTTTTTTTTCTTTTCTTCTCTTTCTCAAAACAGTCAATACTTACAAGTATCACCATGAGAAGAACATTAAAGATCTTTAGAGAAGGGAAGACTGCAAGCTATCTATCTGATTCTATGCTTTCACATGCTATACCATTCAGTGTGATATGCCAGAATAACAAAGAAACTATAGGGTCATTAAGTACATAAATACATCTGATAAGATTCTATATATGTTGATGATAAAACCCTCAACTGATAGGAACAGAAAAAATTGACTAATCTGAATGATGTTTATAGAAGAAAGCATAAAGCTGATATTTTTAACAGCAGGGCAAATCTGACTGTTTCTTCTCTAAGATCCAATACCTCTCTCTATTGCAGTTTCAGAAATTCTGGGTGTTGTGATACATGGTGCAAGTCAGCACCCAGGGTCTTCTCAGGGCACTGGTTCAGACCAGAAGGGGCCGGTGCCCCTGGCTGGACAGGGGTTCTTGAGTCCCTGGATCCTTGGGGACCCAGTTACTCCAGGTGTTTTGGCAGATGTTTTGGCCTCCTCGACTCTAATCCTGAGCTTGTTAGAGCACCTGGGAATCAGGCTTCCTTTAGGAACGGACATATATTAAAAATAAATCAAATCATAAAATTAGCAGGAGACTTATCTCTACAAACGGCTTTCATATAAATGTAAGATATCATAAAAAGAATTGTTAGAATGGGTGAATTCAATATTTTGTAGGACAAAAATAACAACATACATAATTGATGTTTTCTTATATATTCAAATCATTACATAAAAAGGAAAATTAAGAAAAAACCCTTTGTATACAGCAATAAAATTCTCAATGTAAATTTAGTCAGAGAGACAAAATTTCTGTGCACCAAAATATATAACATTTTGATGAATAAAATTATTCATCATAACATTGATGAATAAAATTAGACAGATAAAAATAATGGCTTCATATGTGTAATGATTGGTAGATTTAATTTTGTGAAATTGTGCTACTACTAAAAATAATCTGTAGACTTAGTGAAGATGTCACAGTGCTTATGTCAGTGTTTCCAGAAGTAAGGAAAACTAATCAATCTTGGAAAAAGAGAACATGGATAAGATGGTTGAAAGTAAAGATACACTCTATATCTATGTGCTAAGTTTTATGAGCATTTTAAAATCAATTTAAAAATTTTTTAAAATGCTCTTTTAATTTTCATATATGATATATAGCCTCTAAAGTAACAAATCAACAGACAAAGTGTTTTGTTTTATAGTATATCATGTTCTTAAAGAAAAACAGATAGTTTTCTTAAGGAAAAAAGGTAGTCCCAGGATTTTAAACAGATTCCTCAATGCAACAGAGGACAGGTGCTTATGATTTATCACATGTGTATAAGTCATAAATCTATGATACACATGAGAATAAGAAAGTGTCTGCCGGATGCTGTTTTCCACTTAATAAATTCCAGTAAAAACTACTCTTTTTATTATAAAATAAGGAAAATCATTTCCATTGGAATGTATTACTACAAGTTCAATCATTATATTGGCAGTCAATTGACTCAATATTAAAATTGTTTTTATCTATCTAACTTCTACATTGTTCTTGATGTTGACATGCATAATGGTATTACTGAATGAATATTGCCAAAGTCAATTACAGGGGAAATAGTTGCAGACTGTATACTCTTCTTGAATTTCATATCAGATTATTTTCAAACAGTCTGTCATTCTTTTCCTCCACAAACAATGTTTTACATTTTTATTACATCTGCATGAAGAATTCTGCAGTAGACCTTGACAAGACTTCCGTGATGACTCAAGCCTTGGATCTCTCAGTATAAGATGACACCGAGATCCGCACATTGATCTTTCCTTAATCAAGTCAAGATGTCCCTTGCTCCTCAAAATCTTCAGGTTTTAATATTACCTAAAATATTGGCTTATAATCTAATTTTTTGGAAGGAGATGTGAATCCTACTTTTCTTCTCCCACCCATTGTGGTATATATATATGATATCAACTTGCCACACACTAGAATAATCTGAGAAGGTTACTCTCCTCAAGACCTGTCCTGACTGCATTATTTGCTGTGTGACCTATCCTGGTTATTGGCTGCACTTCTGCAAGCAATCCAGGAAAAGGGAGCATAGACACAGAGTACACTCAGGGTGAAGCTTAGAAACAATGAAATGAAGAGTAGGAAACTAGAGGTTAAGCTCCCTCACTTTTACCTCAGTTTCCTTATAACAAAATAAATCTATTGAAGATGGAATTGAAAAATATGTAAATATTTGAATATTATTCTAGCATATTAAATGTACTTGATAATGTTTTAAAACATTCTATCAAACTGACATTAGATATTTTTATATTTCATATATTTTATGGATGATTTTCATTATATTTTCATGTTAAGGTTTACCCATAAATATTTATATAAAATGCTTACAATATTAATAGGTAAGGCATCCATAGTTTCATGTATCTGTGAATATACTGAGGTGAATACTATGTGATATTTACCGTTTCAATAGTTGAATTGTGACTAAGTTTTGTCAGAATAATGAATTAGTTCATACTTAAGTAGGTATGTGGGACTGACTACACTTGTTAGCCCTCTGCTTCTTCTCTGAGACTTGCATAGAATAATTTCTATCACTTAATTTCCCTTAAAAGTATTACTTTTGAATACTGATAAATCTAATAAGAATAAACTATATTTTCTCATGTCTATAAAAGATATCTAAGACTATAGAAATTTTCCAATTGTTAGTTTAATAGTACTTTCATTCAAATTAGGAAATACGTATTTCTAAAATAAAACAGATTTTCATTTTCTATACTATTAAGCGAATAAGTATTATAGTCAGAAATGATTTGAATAATGCTTTCATATCTAGAATACTTTTGTTTTAAATTGACAGAAAGAATAACAATTAGAAGGAAGTCACTTCTCCAAAAGTCTAAAAGGAGTTTACTGGAATTTGAAAGAGTCCAATTACAAAGATTGCATTCACTTTCATTTCAAAACAGAAACATGGACACCAAGGATGAAAAGTGTTATTATTACTTGTGAAGATCCTGAGACTGTGTTGGCATTAAATGTGACTCTCAGAATGAGTCACATGCATGAGATGACTTTACAGAATCTCTAAGCTTTCGTTTTCAGAAATAAAAATTTGAATTACAGTTTATATGCATAAGTATGATTTACACCTTTTCTCACATTTCAAAACATGTCATAATCTTAGTTGTTATTTTCAAATAATTCAAAAATAAAATGTCATTACATTTGTAAAGAAAATGTGAGATTTAACTGGAGGTTAAACAGTTTTGCTGAAATTTATATAGTCACAATTATACAATTTATTTCTTATTTAGAGAAAGAGTGAGAGTGGGAGAAAGGAATGGAGGAAATTAGGCACATAAAAGTCCTTTACCTTAACCATCACTCATTTAAGCTTGAAAATGTTTTGTATATACACACTAAGAAAAATGGAACAGAAATTTTACAATTTTTGCAGTAATAAAAACCAAATAATTTCAAGAGAAAACCATACTTTAGGCTTGTGTGAAGTGAAACGGATAAACCTTTATTTTTAATGATCTTAAATTTTTATTATTTTTAGAAAGGGGATACTTGTGATGGTAGGACTTGGTAATGCTGTTAAAAAAAGCCACAGCAAAAGGAATCCAAGGCGGTAAGTAGAAAATACTTCTTTCTGAAATGTAAATTTCTCCAAGTTATTTAAGTGTTTATGCTAAATTGGTTTTGTTTGTTAATTAAATAGAGATAATACACTCCTTTGTGAGATATATATATATCTCCTGTTGTCCAGTACTCCTACAATCTAGATTAGAATATGTGTATTGATATGTAATAATATGTATTGATATCGTTGATCAGCAGGAGACAGGGAGTAACTCAAGCTAACCTTGAACTATCCATCCAGTGCTTTAGCATCTCAATTGCTAGAATTACACATTTGAGCCACCAAAGACTCATTTTTGCCATGTAGTCTCCTCTTTCATAAACTCTGTTGCAAACCATGACCATCCTGAGGAGAATTAACATAGAATGTAAATAGATATTCTCTTTTGGGGCTCTCTTCTTGTACCTAGCACTTAGCTGCTTTTGTTTTATCTGTCTGTTTCTCCAGGCTATTGATCCCTTGAAGGCAGTCTCACTCATTTTGCAGTCGCAGTTGTTTAAACTGTGCTTCTGGGGAATAGTAGACAGCTTCTGAAAACATCCATTCCATGGTACCTACTTTTCTACTGATGTTTGGTAATGCTCTTCTCTCTCTGATCATTCTACCTTTTCCTTTCCTTTTTCTTTTTTCCTTTTCCTTTTTATTTTTTTGAATTTTCTGTATTTTTTAAAATATACATAAATCCTCTATAGAGCTATTGCTCACATCCAGACACCATTGTCTGTCATCTATTATGTCATAATAGCTTCTTCTGAAGTCTCTTCCCTCTCAAGAATCACTTTATTTCACTTGCCATTCCCAAGAAGCAGTGGTGTTTTGAACTCTACTAATGCTTCTGTTTTTGTTGTTGTTATTATTGGATATTTTATTTATGTAAAACATTTATTTCAAATGTTATTCCCTTTCCTGTTTTCCTCTCCACAACGCCCTATCCCATCCTCCTCCCCCATGTTTCTATGAGGGTGCTCCTTTATCCATCCACCAATCTGACCTCACCACCCTGGCATTCACCTACACTGGGGCATCAAGCCTTCTCATAACCAAGGGCCTCTGCTCCCATTGATGATAAAGGACTTTAAGAGGAACTATATAACTCCCTTAAAG
The DNA here is from genome assembly GCF_011064425.1 of Rattus rattus. Classification (NCBI taxonomy): domain Eukaryota; kingdom Metazoa; phylum Chordata; class Mammalia; order Rodentia; family Muridae; genus Rattus; species Rattus rattus. Next base: position 76,025,599 of record NC_046160.1, read on the forward strand.
AAAGACAGGGGAACACTTGTAAGTGGATAGAAGCCCTTAAAGAGAAAACACATAAATCCTTTACAGAAATACAGGAAAATAGAACTAAACAGGTAAAGGAATTGAGCAAAAACTCCCAGAATCTAAAAATGAAAAGAGAAACAATAAAGAAATCAGAAAGGGAAACAACTGTGGAGATGTAGAGATAGAAAACCTAGGAAAGAGATCAAGAGTCATGGATGCAACGATCACCAACAGAATACAAGAGATTGAAGAGAGAGAGTCTCAGGGGCGGAAGATAGCATAGAACACTGACATGACCTTCAAAGAAAATTCAAAATGCAATAAGCTCCTAACCTGAAAGATCCAGGAAATCCAGAACACTGTGAGAAGATCAAATCTAAGGATAATAGGTATAGAAGAGAGCAGAGATTCCGTACTCAAAGGATGAGTAGAATTAAGTAAATATATTATTAAATTAAATATAGCATAATAACAATAAAATAAAATTTTATTTAAAAACAATGAAATAAATATAATTAAATATCTTCTATATTGTATAATAAATTTCTATGAAAGCTATGAAAGGGAAAAGTGAGTATCAGTCCTACTCACTTTGAACTTCTTGAGCTATAATAACGACTGTCATGACAAGGTACATACATCTGTGCAATAGTGGCATGGAAACTAGGGGCATAAAAATCCACTTGTTGATTAGATTTGAGTCCCATCACAAATGACAAAACCTATACTTGGAACCATCATGAGACCAAGGCCTTGTAGCTAGACAGGTCATAGGCCCTAAGGGAGAACTTACTACTAAAGTTTTACAAATGGGCATATTTTTAAACCAAATTTTAACGTCTTATCATTTACAATAAATAGATTAGTGCATTTCTTAGTGCTTACCAGTGAAACTTGTACTTAAAGAAAGTAGGGGATAAAACAGAGATAATCAGTGGAAAAAGTTCAGAAAGCAAGAGATCACAGTACGCTTAGCTCCTATTGAACATCCATACTGCACCCTTTGCCTTCAAGGCTCAGGAATCCGTGTGGAAGAGCATACAGAATTATCCAAGAAGCTACAGGTAAGTCATGACTGAAAAGGAATGGTCCTCTTGGACACAACGGCACAGCTCCATCTATCAACTCACATCGGTTGGAACAGTGTGCACAAACCTGTGCAAACTGAAGCCAGAAAACGCTCCGATATTAAAAGCACTGGTGGGCAGGCTATCCCTCATCTAGCATGTTACTATTGGCAAATGTTAGCTGCTTGGAGAGACACAGTTTCTCTAAAAATCAGAGCCCGTGGTAAGGGCATTTGGGTACATCAAAGTTGTGGTTGTTTTGTTTTGCCATTCTTGTTTGTTTGTTTAATTGTTTCTTTGTTTGGACACAAAGTTTGGTGGACAGGGGAGGGAGACCAATATGGACAGAGTTGGGTGAGTTTGGTTGAATATAATAATCACCGCGTATAGAATTATGAAATACTATTAATATTTTAAAGTATATTTATAATAATTATTTACCCCTTTTCAGTTAGCTCAAATAACCCAAAGGAAGAGATTTATTGAATACATCAATAATGATATGCTGACACACGGTCCCTGGAATTGTTTTTATAATTGAATTTAGTACATTAAACTAAATTCTGTCTTTTCTGACTACATAGAAGTCTTACAATTAAAGTTAGAAAAACAACAAAATAGTAAGTTACATTTTAATTTAAGAAGATAAACCCGTATAACAGTTATTTATTAAAATCTATCAAGGCCAGTAAGATTTTTCAGTATTTTAAAGAAACTGACTATGATCTTTCCCCCAGACATGTTCAAAATGAAAGTCTACAAACTTAAGTAAAGAAAGAAAAGAAGCAGGAGAGAAATGGACTTATATTTCTTATACCCCATGTTACTAATTGGCTCCGAGTCTTAAAAGATAAGCTATTATATGGATATAATTCTCCACATTACTTTGACTTAACTAAAGATATTTTTATCTAATAATATTACAGAAATTTTATTTTATAATGTATGATTGATCTGACATTTTTATTATGCATTTAAATTAGCTAGAAAGCATTTAGGTATCATTGTTGATCTCTAACTAGACTTTTATGCTCTTCTTAGAATATTTCATTTTAATGTCTACCTAATCAGTTATTTAGTTTGTTTCATTTTTACAGATGGGTTGGTTATCTAGATTATTCTAGCCTTAAATTCACAATGTGGGAGACTACCAACTCTTGCCAAATCTCAGCCTCTGGAAAGTTGAGAATACAGGCAAGCGTCAACATGTACCACTTACCTAGGGTATTTTAAGTGACAGATTTTTCAGGCCACAGACAAGAACTTTCCAGGGGTAATGTTCTGAAATTATTTTAGCTTAGTTAGAATCAATACACTTAAAATAATAAAGAAATATTAATACCAGTCTAAAATGTGATTGTTTTATAGAAGTTATGAATTTTTTCTATGATTAGAAAGAAATTTGGAGGATTGTTGCACATACTGAAAGTCTATGTGTGTAGTCTCATGATTATTATCTTTATCATTCAAAAGAGACTCCATGTGCTTATTTGAAATAGTTCAAGTGTGTGTGTGTGTGTGTGTGTGTGTGTGTGTGAGAGAGAGAGAGAGAGAGAGAGAGAGAGAGAGAGAGAGAGAGAATGCAAATTTGATTTCTCAGGATACTGTTATACTTTCTGTAAGGAAGGAAAATGACAGGGAGTTTCCTGTATTTTCCCCATCTGGTTGACACAGAGCAGCAGTATGCTGTTGCTGCTTCTGGATCTTGCCTCTCAGTGCAGTGTTGGCAGCCACTGACACAGCAGGATGTGGGGCATGTAGCTTGGAGTCATGGAAGTGGTCCGATCTCATGTAGATTAAGGTATTCTGTGAACATGAATTTTCTATTTTAGTGAATTGAAGGTCTCTACAATTGGTGTCAATAGGAACAGAATGTAAGAAGGTCTGTCATGTAAATATATTTGCTCTGAACTCTCCCCAAATGTGAAAACACTCATTCCTCACAGATTTTATATAGAAGCCCATGAGTGAAACAGCTGTTGTTTTGCAGGAAGTGGTACACAGCTCGAGGCGTGTGACATTTCAAAAGCAAACAAAGCAAAAACTATTTAAAAAGGAATGTCTATAATGATTTGCTAAATTTATAAATCAAATGTTTTGAGTTGACCAGATTAAAATACATAATTAGTAATTCCCTATAGAAATGACAAGATTATTTACAATGTGAAAATTATTTTGTGTTCATTTTGATGGTAGTTGAAATGTATATGTATAAAAATCTAACACCTAGTTTCAATTTCAGAATGAAAATAAAATTGTGTAAAGATTTTAAACACCTCTCAAATTTAGTGACAAATACGTAAATTATGAAATAAGAAAATACCTAGTTATATGGCTTGTATCTGGTAAATGCACTTACTGCCAAGCCTGAGCACCTGAATTTGTTTCCATGGGCTACAAGATAGAGAAGGAGAATCAATTGCCACGACCTGTCCTCAGACTTTCTTGTATGCTCTGTGGCTGGCACATGTACACCCACACCTACACACGCACTCACATACACACACACACACACACACACACACACACACACACACACACACACAGAGAGAGAGACAGAGACAGAGACAGAGAGACAGAGAGAAAGAGAGATAGAAACATGCACAAACATGATAAATAATAATAATAAAATAATTGAATTTTGATGTTCAAATATAGGAGAGATTTTCTCTGTCTTAGACACAAATCATATATTTGTGACAATTGTTGGGCTTTTGGGATAGATGATAAGGATAGTTTTATGTACTTAAAGTGGCACGATCTCCTCACATATGACTGTGCAATGTATTCCACCTATTTTTTTTTGAGTTCGATTGGCAAAGTTACTCCATGATCTGATAATAGCATCCTATATCATATTCTTGTTCTTCCTTACATTATGTCAAAACTGAAGTTCTAGTAACTGGTGACATTTTTTTCCTGTAGATCTGTATATTGTGTATAAAATCCTTTATTTTTTATAAATATTTTGATTCATTTATAAAGCATTCTTTGCAATGTGGTTTCACACATCATAATATTTACAGACTAAGTAAATTCTTCCTATAACATTCTGAGTCATTCATTACTTCCAGAATGATGAAAAATAAGATTATAACACTTTGAATGGACTGTGCCTTTTTTTCAATTTATTTTCAATCTTTAGCTATTTTGTAATGTCAATGTAAAAATAAATTAATTAAATTATAATTATATATTGCTCCTACCCTTGATTTTATTTTTCTGCTTTCAGCATTAAAATACTTGTTTATCAAGTATTAAAATATTCTGTACAAGAAAGATTATCTGAAGGGTGACATTAAGGAAGACTCCCCCAAATGCCTAGACAACTCATTGATGAGGGGTTGGTCCAACTTCTCTAAACCAAAAATGGGGTACAAAAACTGAGTTTTCCACAGCGTTTTTGGCCCTTTCTGCCTGCAAGTGGTTGTGTAATCACCTAAGGTTTTAATGTCTTGACTGCTACTGAGTTCCCAGATGCACATCAGCTGGCTTTTAAACAACTGTTATAAACAGCAGCAAGTCAAAACACAGCACTCAATTTCCAGAAAGTAGCATTTTCTGCAGTTGGTAAATTTCTTTTGCTGACATGTCCATGAGGAACAAAAGATAGAGGAAGAGGGCCTTTCCAAAAGATCAATACCGATTCATGGTCAAAGTGGCTAGAAGCCAGAACCCCTTTCCCATAAATGATAGAAGAATGGGTAATATTCATAGTATTGTCCTTGCCTGTGAACTTTCTTCTTTGCAAAATTCATTTCTTAACTCACACCAAAACCAGAATGACAGATTTTGTCCTAAAGAGCAACCTGTTCATGATAGTAAATATTTTTATTAATTATATAAATCTATTTATTGAGAGAATGATATATATGTTAGATCCTCTTAAAATAACACCATAAGGACATAATAATATAAAAGGACATTCTCTTATGGTATAATTTCACTTCACAACGACATTTTATGTTAAATACTTTAAACATATAGAAAAACTTGAAGGAAGTTACCTATACATACTCTGTGAAAAGCTGATCAAAGTTGAGGCTATCTCTCAATAATTCCTTTAATTGTCAAGAAAATAATTGTGGTACTCTCGCATGCAGCAAGTAATACTTTTTTGAAAACCTATAGCCTCCCCATTTTGTCCACAAGTTCACTAAAGCTTGGCATTTGGATCTGTATCTTTCAAACTTTGATCAGAGGTCACACCTATTCACACAAGCACACTAATCATTTAGGCAATGTCTTTTACAGAGGTAATACTCAATGCATCTGATTCCCCTTCAAGGCTTATGGAAGAAAGAGTGTAACTAAGGCATTTTACTCTCAGCATTTACAGTGTCCTACTAGATCCCGCTGGAAGCAACAAAATGTCTCTTGTCATTGTACTAATCTCATCTGTACCTGCATTCCTAGGATTGTAGAGACTTCACCTCCTGACACACTGCTGTGGTGGCTCATCTTAAGCCTGAGGAAAGTTTCTAAGAGGATGCAAAACCAGAAGTGATATAATAATCAAGAAGATTCTAGTCTGATCAAAATTGTGTAATTATGCATAACAATTGCCCCTTGCCCAAATTCTTCATTTGTATAGCCTTCACATTCAAGTTAGCCCCCAAATTTGAGCTGATATAATTCATTTAAATATTCTCCAAATGACCATTTAGATGGAAAAATGTTTGTAAGCTTTATTCTTTGCTTTAGCTGATATTTCGGTGGAGTAACTAGTCCAATCAAGTATGTAGGAACCTCCAATGAAGAGGCTCTTGTCCATGAGTGCTGCTACAGAGTAACTATTTTCTTGTGGAAAACTACAGCTATCCACCCAAATGCCTAATGGTTCCTTTGAGTAATCCCAGGGTAAGTATGGACCAAGTGTGGATAAAGAACACAAATGCCTGACCACTGTACTGCACGTGAATCATTTCCAACACTCCTTTCTTACTGTGCACTTCTTTCAATACAAAAATGACTCATTTAATTTATTATATGATAGTCTCAATTAGGATGGCAAACATTACTACATCTTTCCGTAGAATTTCATACAGTTTTAGACAAAACAAATTTTCTTTTAATTTTATACCTGTTTTTACTTTAAGTAGATGAAGTTTTGCATTGCATTTATGTCTGCTCATCACATCTTTGCCTGGTCCTGTGGAGTTCAGAAGAACTTTCCAGACTTCCTTGAACAGGATAATTACAGGCAGCTGTGAGCCACTATGTATGTGTCCTGGGAATTAAACTTAGGTCCTCTGCAAGAGCAACCAGACACTTGACATATTGCTGACATATCGTGCTGTCCTTGACAGAATATATTTTTATCATTGAACTATTATTTACTACATACAATTTAGTTTATGAAGTTAACTTTTCCCTAATTTGTGTAGCACAAATCTATAAATTTGTATTGTAACTATTAATTTTGAAGATCCCATACATAACAGCTTCACGTAAATTTAATATATAAAGCAAAGTTTGTTCACATCTCTATATAAAATAGACTAATGATAAGAACATACATGAAGCCTTTTTTTGTAAAGCAGTGAGAATGCTAAACATCTTATTTCATACCCACAGGAGGAAATATGGGGACAAAGTGTGGACAAGCAACTGAAGGAAAGGCTATCCAGAGACTACCACACTTGGGGATCGATCCCATACAGAGACACCAAACCCAGACACTATTCCTGATGCCTAGAAATACTGGATGACAGGAGCCTGATATAGCTGTCTTCTGAGAGGCTCAGCCAGACATGAATGCTCACAGCCATCGATTGGACTGAGCATGGGGACCCCATTGGAGGAGTTAGAGAAAGGACTGAAAGAGCTGAAGTGATTTGCAACCCCATAAGAAGAACAACAATATCAACCAACCAGACCCTCCAGAGCTCCCAGGAACTAAACCACCAACCAAAGTGGGACCCATGGCTCCAGCTATATATGTAGCAGAGGATGGTGTTATCTGGCATCAGTGGGAGGAGAGGCCCTTGGTCCTATGAAGGCTCTATGCTCCAGTGTAGGTGATGCCAGGGAGGTGAGTTGTGAGTGGGTGGGTGGGTAGGAGAGCACCCACATAGATGCAGGGGAAGTGGGAGGGGAACCATGCCTTTGTGAAGGGGAAACCGGGAAAGGGGATAAAATTTGAAATATAAACAAATAAAATAGCCAATAAAAATGTAATAATGTTTTAGGAAACATTGTATAATTTGAAATTGCACTTAAGTAAAATGCTTTAAATATCAAGCAATGAATGTTGGCCTCAGGCTTCATTTCAAATAAACAAGTTAGAATCCTTTGTGACTTCATAAAACTCATTGGAAAATCTAGCTTTTGAACAGCAAAAATTAATGAGTTTAGAGTAATTAAGCCAAGTGTTTTTCTCAAATAGAAAATGTAGCATGGGGTGCATGAATGGAAGGGAAAGTTTTACCCTTACTTAGCCATGAGATAAGCAGTGCATTCCAGTTTCTGTTTATTTAGATAGGTCCTTCCAGTTCTCGATGCTCTGCCAAAAATAAAAAAAATTCAATGCAAATAATCAGTAATTTGTCAGTGTTTAATAAAGGACTTAATCAGGGAACTGCTTCTAACCTTTTTATTATGCTACCCAAGACAGCATATTCTTCGGCATTCTTAAAATTTAGAAATTCAGCACTCTGAAAATCATGTATGTAACTTGCTTGTAAGTATAAAAAATAAAATGTACTTATGGTGGAAATAGACCATATGCTATAGTGTAATTATTGTTTTTATAAGTTTTATTTAGTGGTTTTGTTGAGCATATGTGTTTGTGTGTAGGGATGCATGTGTATGCTTGTGTATGTATGTGTGGATGTTGCATGGGATTTTTGTGTATATTTGACAAAGATATCAGTGTGAGAGAGTAATGACATATATGTATGTATTGATCAGAGGTCACTTATATGGAACAATTTTCTCCTACTTTTCCATGGGCTCCAGGGCTCCAGCTAAGCTTGTCAGTTTTTTACAGAAACTGCCATTTATCTGCTAACTCTCAATACACAGATTTATGTTTGACAGTACGATTAACCTGTGATTAATACTTATCTAGATTACTAAGAAATATATTATATATTGTGCAATTAACAGGCAAATAGTGTAGTAATAAAATTTTGAAGTATGCTTATTAGGCACCAATACTGTTTTTTCTTTCAAGTTATACCCTATTTAATATTTGACATATTACTAGCTGTATAATTTTGATACTCATCTAGTATCTATGATTATCAGTAAAGATTCACATTTTTATTACTGTATAGTTGGATTGGCTCTTAAAAACATTCCACATTTTGACTTAAAACCTCTGTTCATTAATTGTGTTGTCACTGATTCGTGGAGCGTCTGTGAAAATGGTGAGAATAGCTGACGTCACAACAGCAAACAAAGCAACAATAATAAATAAAACAAGTGTTGCTTAAACCCAACACATAAATAGTAATGCTAGGTTGGAAGATTGTAGTCTCATTGGTAATGGATTTACTAATTGGAAGAACAGTCTAATAATATAGGGTAGGCTATGGGTTCCTAAGTATCACATTTGTTTTTTTTCTTTTTTTCAGTCAGATGTCATGTCTAAAAAGAAATTCTAAAATTATGGGCCTTTTGGGTCTCCAGGTGCTCTTTCTTCTGAAGCACCCAGGTGTCTCTATAGTCCTTCCAGAGACTCACTAATAAAGTTTCCAGAATATGAGGTCTATTAGAAGAGAAGATTTCCTTCTGCAGTTGGCATTGTTTGAGAGTGTCCAGCAGTGAAGTGCCAACAGAACATAAACCAGCAGAAGCAGATCAGCTACCGCACTAGCAGGAAACATGACGTGGTTGAGGTGGCTAGGAAGTGCCACAGTTGGCCAACTCTGTAAAGCGTAGGGCAGGGAACATCTTGAACGAAGTAAAGACTAAGTCGGTCAGAGTGATTTGCTGTCATCTTCCAACTTTAAGGAAATAACTCAACCCTTATGGCCTGGAAATTGATAGACATTATTCATTAGAACATTTTTTTAAGGAAAAGTACATATGAGAGGGGATTTAGTATTTAGCCGAATTTCTTCCTGTGCTAAACAAATGGATCTTTACAAGGTCTTATTGATAAAATCAAAAATATTTTGAGTGATTTTAAGTTACCAAAATTTTGTAAAGATTAATTCTTTTATCTCATCTAATCCATGGGTTTTGATGCATCATAATCCGAGCTACATCCATAGGCATAGTTTTATGTCTTATTTATTCAAGATGTAGACTACGTTTACTCTAGGTGTAGACTACTTTCTATTTTATTATTTATTTTTCTGTCTTTGTTTGTCTAAAAGAATATAGCAAAAATGGCAATTTCATATTTTGCTTTATTACATATCTCTAAAATTATTATTTCTACTCATAACTGTTTTACATAAATGAGTTTTTGCAACTTACCATTGAATATAATATACATAGCAACACAGAACATATAAGTATATGTTATATTTAAAACAAAGAACACACTCAAGATAAATAAGGCCTATGTGAAAGAATGTATCCCCGATCATCTAAGGGATTAAAACAACTTAAATTCTATAGATAAACAAGTGTGATGTAAGAAAGTCATAATGAAATACTAATAAAGTAATGAAAATATTGACGACCATGTTAAATTCACACATAAGGAATATATTTGTTCAATAGTCTTGGTTTGTATAATATTATCTATTTTAGTTTCTGTTGTATTGCTGTGAAAAGACAACATTACCAAGGCTAGTCATGAAGAAAAATATTTAATTGAGGATTTGCTTACAGTTTCAGAATGTTAGTCCATTATTGTCATGGTGGCAGTGGAGTGAGGGATCATGGAAGCAGGGATGGTGCTGAAGATATAAATGAGAGCTTTATATAATGAACCACAGTCAGCGGGAAGTGGAGAGGGGAGTCAAATAAAATCTGAATTCTACCCCCAGTGAAACACCTACTATATGTCCATAACTTTTTAATCCTTTCAAACAGTTCCTCTAAGAACAAAACACTCAAATATATGAGTTGGTCATAGCCATATTTATTTAAACCAGCACTCTATCATCTATCAATTATCTACCTATCATCTATCTTTTTTCTTTCCTTCTTTCTCTTTCTTTCTATCATTTATTGTCTATTTTTCAATCTACTATCTACCTTTGTATATCTAGATGGATTGCTCCTTCTGTATTTTTAGTATAAAATTATGTTTTTAAAATTTATATGTAAAACTCAGAAGTATGTTTTTATTAATACAAAAATTAAGAATAGAATATATAGTGTACTGTTATATAAAAATGTGACTCGAGACCCCATATGTACAGCAATGCCAACCAACCAGAGCTTCCAGGGACTAAGCCACTACCCAAAGACTATACATGGACTGACCCTGGACTCTGACCTCGAGGTAACAATGAATATCCTAGTAAGAGCACCAGTGGAAGGGGAAGCCCTGGGTCCTGCTAAGACTGAACCCCAGTGAACTAGACTGTTGGGGAGAGGCAGCAAGGGGAGGGTTGGGAGGAACAACCCATAAGGAAGGGGAGGGGATGTTTACCCGAAACAGGAAAGGAATAACCTAAAATGTATATAAGAAATACTCAAGTTAATAATAATAAAAAATAAAAAAAAAATGTGACTTATGTGTATTTTTGTTGGCACTTGAAATGTATGCTTAATAGTCAATATAGAAAATTTCCACATTGTATTCCATTGGTTTGATGGTCTATTCACAAACTGATTATTTTATGAAGTATTCTGACCTAAAAATATTTAGTCATGATTTTCCTCTATTTTTCAGTTCTAATCAATTCTTTCCTTTATTAAATTATGGATTTCTTTAAATGTGGCCAAAAATTCTATGCTGAAATCTGTAGGAACATTTCATCATTTTCTGGACTAATTTTTTCACCTCTGTAATAAGTATTTTATTCAAAACATCTATAGTGTCTTCCCTGTAAAAGAATAGTACAGGTTACCTCTATGAAAGCCAAAATGAAGAACTCAGAGTAAGATGTAATTTTAAAAGAACGGAGTTCAAGCTTGTGAATGGAGAAAGTGAAAATCATGGGAAAACAACAGACTATAGCACATTGCATCAGGCTGTACAGAACTAAGTTACACATTTCCCTATCTAAAACAGGGAGTTCAGCTTTCAGGGTTAACAACAGAAAAGTAGGACAATTCCACAGCTTTCACAGTGCTTAAATTAAGTTGTGGATTTTCACAGGACAGTGATTCCCTGGTCAGTGGAAGAGAGAAATCCCCTTTTTGTCCTACTACATGACTTAGACTGCAATGATGCAGTGCCTTGTTGAGACAAGTGTGAGAAATCTTTTCCTTTTTTTTATGTGATTATTTTGTTTTTTCTTAATTTTCTGTTTTCATATTTTTCCTTTGTTTTCTTGAATAAGTCTCCACAATGTTGTGCCATAATCCACAAAGCTTTTCATATCTCTAATCCAAATATCTGTGCAACATACCTGTATCTATTTGACTTGAATATCTTGGTACATCACATTTTCCCCATAATTATTCTTTGCCAAGGGAATGGATGATTGCTTCAACTCATTGGAAGTTTAGCTAAAGGAAAAATATCTCACAATAAATCAGCTTGTCTGTGAGGTTCCCAGGGAATCATCATTGTGCTGTTTAATTGAAAAGCCATAAAGTACTTAACAGTCTATGTTGACAGTGACAAAAACTTATTTAAGACACACCCAACAAGCAGAAAAGAAGAGGAGGGGTGAAATTCTCTCTACTGGCAGGAATTCATTGTTTCAATGGAGAGAAAGACTGTCTTTCTGTTGAAGGATAATAGTTACAAGTAGACCTGGGTTATCTCCATCTGTTGCAAACAGAAGTTATTTTTATAAATGATGAGGGCTATGCTTATCTGTGGCATACATTTTGAATGTATTCAGAGAATATTTCAGTTTAGTAAAGTGACTTTATATTCGGTTAAGTTTCAATACCAGGCATAGTTTCTATCTTGTTAAAGAGGCTTAAGTTCATTAAGAGATCTGTTGAATACTTCCAAGGTATGCACACTACTACTACAATCTTTGGATTATCCTCCAATACTGGCCTTCATTGTAGTTCATAGGCATCATAGTTCAATACGGGTGTTTGTTGTTTCACTTCTTTGGAAGCTTGCATCAAAATTAATCCTTAGGAGAAAGCATTCAAGTTAATTACAAAACAGCTCGTCATAACACTGTTTTTGAAATGCATGTTGTCTAATGAAATGGTGACTTAACTTTTACTTTTGGGTCAACTAAGGGCAGGAATAGCCTGCATATTTGAGAACTTTCTTGTCCAATCCTGAGTTACAATTCAAAAGATGGCTTCTCTAGCTGTGTGTTATGGTTTTTGTTAGATGATCTTTGGTCATTTGAGGAAGCATTGTCAATATACATGAGAAAATGTACTCTAAACACACACGCTATATATATATATATATATATATATATTATATATATAATATCCCTCATCTCCTTTTCACTCATTTCCTCAGACCAATTGTATCTTTCTATTACTCTCTTCCCATCTTCTTTCCTGGCAAGATTTCATTTTACTTTCCTAGTTTCCACAATTATTCTCAGATATATACTTTTATTTGCAGTCTTGACTTAGGAGCCTGTAATGAGAGAGAATACAGAACATTTGTATTTCTAGGTCTGTGATATCTCACTCTCTATGATTTTTCTAGTTCTATTTATTTACCTGAAACATTTCATTTTTCATTATCGATGATAAGTGTTCAATAGTGTATGTGTACTACATATTCATATGTGCCAGTTGAAAGACATTAGGTTGTTTCCATTTCCTGACTCTTGTGTATAGAGTAGCAAGAGTTATGGCTGTGCAAGAACCTGTGGTGTATGACATCCAGTGTTTCGGCTGCACACCAAGCAGCAGTAGAGTTTGATCACATGTAAAGTTTACTTTTAGATTTTTCATAATTACTCATGTTGACATTCATAGTAAACACATCAATTTGCAATGCCGCCAAAGGTGAATGAGGGTTCCCTTTTTGTTCATATCCTCGTCAGCATTTGTTGTGTGTTCTTTCATTGATGTTTGTCATTCTGACTGATTAAAACACAAAGTCTAATTGTTGCTTCGCCATAATTGCTAGGGACCATGATTAGTTTTATTGAAATATTTCTTAGCTATTTCTTCTTTTGAGAATTTGCTTTGGTCCATTTTATGAATTGTTTATTTTTCTTTTGTAAAAATATAGTTCTTTATATATTTTGGTTATTAATCCTTGTCATATGGATAGGTGATAAAGATTATCCCATATCCTGAGATCTTACTCTCTACCTAGATTATGACGCTTTAGCTATGCAAAAGTTTCTGTTTTTAATTTAATTTTATGAAATCCCACTTGCCAATCATTGCAATTGCTGAGCAAATTGTTTCTTACTGTGTTTTTTTCCCTAGCAGTTGCATTGCTTCAGATTTCAAATTTAGGTCTTCTGATCAATTTCAAGATAGTTTCTTTGTGCAAGGTAACAGATACAGGTATAAATTCATTCTTTTATTTGTTGACATCCTGTTTTTGTAGAAACATGTCAAAGATACTTTTCTCCAGCTAATTTTTTTTTTGCTTCTTTGCTGAATATTAAATGGTTTAAGCTATGTGTACTCACGATTAGATCTTCAGTTTGTTCTATTATTCAACATATCTGCTTTGTGTCGATGCTATATTTGCTTTAATAACTATGTCTCTTTAATATATCTTAATATCTGGTAATCCATGTATCATTTCTTATTTTGCTTGGTACCATACAAATTTTATAACAGTCTTTATATGTCTATGAGAAATGAGATAGAGGTTTTAACTGGGATTACAAAGATTATGGAATAAATTTTGACAAAAATTGTCATTTTTACAGTTAATTCTATCCATCCATGGTGTCCATCTGAAAGTTGAAAAACTGTGAAGAATGGTTCTCCCTTGTGAACTGTCTTGTCTTCATTTGTGCAATATTGAAAACAGTTTTTCAGGGGTTCCTTGAAAGTAGAGTGGACACATACATGTAGTATTAGAACAATCAACATTGTCCGAATTCGCAGAAAAAGTTTAATATTTTTAAACCTTTTCTCTGTGTCCTCTTACAGTGTATCAGTTTTGTTTGAGGGATATTATTACCACCAGTATAGTGATTTAAACCCATGTGTTTTCCTAACTTGTTCTGTGAACTAGAACAAGAAGGCTTCAGGCTATTAGATTGGAAATTGTCTTTCGTCCAATTTTCATGAAAGGCAATCAAGCAAGGGTGGCTTATAAATTTATGGCTGCATATTCATTGTGCATAGTGTTAGGTAAGAAAGATAATTCCATTCAAACTTTTATTTGACCATATTAAGAAAAGTAATAGAAAATGAAGGCAAAAATAATACCCATGCTGTTAATGTCAAAATACAGGTTGTAAAATTGGAGATCTTTGTCTCCAGGTTACATAATGATATTTGAATTACCCTTTGGCCAAAACACTTTTCTGTCTTGCCCTAACATTCTTCAAAGATCCTTATTTGCATTTTACCTAAAGTAGTATAGCTTATTTGGTAGCATAATGAGAACAGGACTTGGACAGAATTGTCAACCTAAGACAAATGGGAAATGAAATAAGGAAAAAGCCTAACAATTAAAGAATTAGACACACCAGTTTAATGCTTCACATTTATTGGCATATGTATGTATAGGAATTCTGTATTGACCTGGTGGTGTAGGCTAAGAAATTCTACAAATCTACCTGTTTTGTTGTATAATTCAATTCCTTTTACTTTGTGACACTGATCTCAACATTCATCTTGTAGATTTTTGGTAAAGTATAATGATTCTTCATTGTATAAAACTATTGAGTTTAGGTTAGGAGTACTTACAATTGCACATTAACTATAAAGTGCAGGAAAATCATAATAGTGTGAAGACCCAAAGAAACTGGATAATAAGGAGGTGCCAAGGGAGAATATGAGATTCTCACTCAGAAGGGGAAACAAGAGTCATTAGAGGTAGATAGAGAGGGAACTTGGTTGAAGAGGAGTAAGGAGGGGTATGGGTGTGGGGGTGTAGGAGAGGGCTGGGAGTGAGAATGGGAATCAGTGGAGGGCATCTCTGGAACTAGCTGGAGACCTGGATGGAGGATGCTATATGGAGTTCATGAGGTGATCCTGGTTGAGATCCATACCAGAGAGGAGTATAGAGACTGAAGTAACTACCTTTTATAGGCAGGCAACACTTTCAGTGGAAGGAAGGAGATATCAGCCTACACACACACACACAAAAAAAAAAAATCTTCAACCAAAAATTTGTTCTGCCTACAAGTGCAGAGGGAGCAGAGTCTGAGGAAAAGGTCAACCAATAACTGGACCAACTTGAGACCTATCTGATGTGAGAAAGCCAACTTCTGATACTAAATGATACCCTGCCATGATTGCAGACCGGAAGCTAGCATACTGTTTCCTGAGATGCTTCATCCAAGGAGAGGCTTCACTATGGAACAGATTCAGAGATCCATAACCAATCATTAGGCCGAACTCAGGGAGATGTGTGAAAGAGTTGGGGATAGGACAGAGGGAGCTAAAGGGGCCAAGGTTACCGTAAGACCTTCCTAGTCAAGTAACCCGTGCCATCAACCAAAGAACAAGCTAGGACGTAGCCTAGTCCTTTACAAATTTGTAACAGATATGCAGCTTGGTCTTCATGTGGATGCCCTAACAATTGGAGCTGGGGCTGTCTCTTACGCTGATTCCTGCCATTGGACCTCCTTCCCCTACATGGACTTCCTGATAGGGCCTTAGTGGGAGAAGAGGTGCTAAGTTCAGCTAAGACTTGATGACCAGGATAGGGTGTTACCCAAATGGGTCTTCCCCTTTTTTGAGGAGAAGGTAATTGGTAGGGCGGGATAGGGAATGTAAGTGCAGGACTGAGAGGAGAGAAAGGAAGGGGGCTGCAATTGGGATGTAATGTGAATAAATTTTAAATTATGATAAAAGGAACTATTTCTACCAAATACTGTAGAAACTTTCTGTTAGAAGCTGAGTCACCCCACCCCCTGCCCGCTTAACAGTTTAATTCCCCCAAGACAGGTGCTTTTAAAAGGTTTAATTAAAATAAGAGTAGTTTTTATAGCTGTTTGGCGAAACAGTGCTAAAAAGGAAAATGTACACACAGAAACTATATTTTTGTGAGTTTTAAATATGGATGAGCATAAAAAACTGTGAAAAACACCAATATTATAAATGGGGTCACATTGTAAAAGAATTTCTGTGTTCTCTTTTGTATTTTTTCTATTAAGTGTGGTGACTTGTGACATAAAATTACTGTAGGTTAATTTATAATACATATAATTTCATATGGATAGAACTGTGTAACATGTAGTCTTCTGGGACTGTAAGAATGAAGTTAAGTCACTCACCAAATATCATCAATGTATACATGGTTGTTCTTTTTATTTTTTTCAATGTATGTCATCATGTTGTGTTTAGTTCAATGTTATGAGATTCTCAATCTTGGATGTGAGCAACAATTTGATTTTTGTGTATGTGTGTAGACACATATTGTTATTTTTCTTGGCTAAGAAAGGACAGGATGAAATATATGAATTATATGGCAGATAGAAGACAACACAACTGATATACAATATGATCTGGCTAATAGATGGATCAATCTACAGTGAAGATGGATTCATTGGCCTTTTACTTCTCCACCAGTATCAAAAGGAGAAAAAATCCTACCACACTGAAATTTTTGGGTACCTGTTGGGAGATAGTCCTGCTCATAGCCCTTACAGAATTTCTCAGCTTCTTTTTCCCCCTCGTCTGTTGCATTGCCAATACAGAACACTCCTGGTTACTGTAACCCTATTAAAACATTGTTACATATTTCGTAAAATATTCTTATTTTGTTTTTTCTTTGACGTTTCTGTAAACATGTTACTAAAATTAATAAGTTAAATGATTTATAATGACCCATTTATTTACATTTTATCACAGGATGTACTAAATTCTCATTAATTTCTGTCAGTAATTTTGAGATTTTCAGTTAATAACTTTATTAAATCTATTTCAAATTTTCTAGAGGTAATCATTTTATTGTATAATTTTATATTTATTTTTAATTTCTCTAATTTATTATAGAAATAAAATTTACTTGCAAATACTTTATAATCTCCAACAATGTTAAGTTAATATATAACTTTAGTTATGTTTAGATTATTTAGATTTATACTTAGAAATATATGTTCTTTTCTTTAACAAATGTGACACATTAAGATGGCTTTTCTTTACAGTAAGATTATATTAACTCTATAGAATTTCCAATAAGATGATAAAAATAAGAAAGAAACTTCTTCTTTTGATACAAACTTTAGATGGAATAAACTTAAGATTTATTTTGCTGTCTGAGTCTTACAAATACACCATTGCCAGCACATATCTGGATTGATTATATTGTTGGAACTGGTGACTTCTTATTTAAACTAGGGAAACTGGGTGAGCTTAGATATTGCTTTTATCTATGAATTGATTATTTTTAGTATTTTTAGAATTACTTAAGGACATTCAGCAGGTTAAATAGAACCATTTTAAGATACTTAGCAAATATGAATTTCAATCTAATTTGATGATTTGTTAGTTGCAATCATGGTACAAGCTATACTTTCCACGTGTGTTACGTTAAACATATTGATACATAGAGAATAATGTTGTATGCATATCAAATTGAGCACTCACAATTACCAGGCTTTGAATTGTAAAGTTTGTTTGACTAGTTTTAATACTAAAACGTAGTCACATTCTCTATGAGTATTTGCATTGATACATTCATAAAACAGGCTGTGATTGAGTTTGTAGCCGGTAAAATTTGTTTTAGTGAACAAGTAGCTTTAAACTTCCATGTCTATGAGGTTGTTGGAAGATTTTTCTCCGTATTTTTTCCTTCAGTCTTATACTTTTTTCACAAAGTGACCTCCATTTTTTTCATTCTCTTTGTAGTTGTAGTCTATTATTTGCTGGTTTTGCTGAAGAATTAATGTGTATCTAAGTATAAAGTAAGAAAATAAACTCAATTTAAACAGTCTGACAAATTCTGTCCTGTTTTATTATGTAAGTGTCTGCCTTACAGTGATGAAGCTCAGCCGTGATCACCAAGGGCCACTTGACATTGTGAGGCTCTATTATTTAAAATTCAGGTCTATATTGACAAAATCATAATGTTTCAGAAGATTTTAATTCTAAGAAAAGGCTTTGTCACTATTACATATTAGTTCTAAATTTCTCTCTTAACAGCATGATAGATTTTATTTGTTCTAGAGATGAAGACTTAAAAAAAAATAACCCATGAGAGAAAACGGTCTTTGACCAAAAAAAAAAATGCCTTAAATTATCACCCTTTATAAAAGAAATATATAAATAATTCTAAGTAAGGAGACAAAAGAATACATGGAAATTCCCTTCTGTCCTACTTAATAATGACTAATCTCGCATTTTTCGATGAACCATGATAATTGTATTTACTATGAGAAAGTGTTAGCTGTGCAACAGAACATTTACCAGTTGTAGAGAGAATTTTGTTCTACATGCTGACTCCAAACAGATGTGAAAAATACACATGTGTAGAACTTTAGTTTAGAATCATGATTCAGAGAGGAGTATGTCAGTAAAACAGGCATAGATGTGAGAACAACAGACATAAACCTAAGCTACCCTTTGTTTGTGACTCTTCTTGTCTTTGCATTTCTGATGACTGTAAACTTGTTGGAATCATGAAAAATATAAATACATTTTTCGATCTGTTATGTGTTTTAATGAAGTTCAAAATACCAGAGACTTACATTGCTGTTGTAAGTCATTCTACAAAATGAAATTTAGTGATTCAAGGCATTCCAACATTTGTTAAGTGTATATGAAATAAATATTTTGAAGAAACTTTATCACTGAATATATACAATTTTTCTGAGCTTTCTACAAATATCACAGACTGTCTTAACTATCTCTCTGTGTGTGCATGTGTGTGTGTATGTGTGTGTATGTGTGTGTACATACCCATATGTCTGCAGTTCTCCATGAAGTTCTCTATTCACATAATAGAATGCACATGGATGTGGAGGCTACAGGTTGACCCTATTCCTCTGTTGATGCATGCTTTCCTTTGTTACTCTTCATCTTATCTTTTAAGAAAGGACCTTTTCTGAATCTGGTACTCACAAATTTACCTAGACAGATAAACTATCACAGTGCCTCTCTTAATCTGGGGATAGATGTTCTTCTTCAAGGGCTGTTTTATATGAATACTGGGGACATAAAACATGGTCCTCATGAAATCATTTTACTGAAGGAGCTATATTCACAGACACTGGATTATTTCTTTTCTAAAGGCCAAAGTAGAGCACTTATTAAGTTTTGACTACCATACTATTTAAATGTAATATCAATTATGGATCAAATAAAATGATAAAATATTTATCATTTTCAATAGAAAAATAATTTGGATTGTACTTGAGAAAAACAATGCATTGTTTATAAATATCTTTGATTTGGGATGTTTTATTATCTGAAAACAGATCAGATCTTAGCAATTTGAACTTTTCACTCGCAGTATGTATTTTTATTTCAATTCCACATCATTACAGTGCCTAACTTAATACAAACATTTTGTTTTACAACTACAAACATCTCAATTAAGAACAATGCATATAATGAAAACACATTATTTCCTCTCAAAGTTAAGATAAAAAATGTCATTTCCTCATATTTTAGTGTCATGCTTATCTTTAGGCAAATATTTAAAAGAGAAAGTGGGGACTAGAGAGATGGTAAAGTGGTTAAGAGCACTGACTGCTCTTCCAGAGGTCCTGAGTTCAATTCCTAGCTACCACATGGTAGCTCACTACCATCTGCAATGAGATCTGATGCCCTCAAATGGTGTGTCTGAAGACAGTTACAGTGTACTGATGTACGTAAAATAAATAAATGAATCTTGAAAGGAAAGTGATTCACGTATTTAAATACTTATTTAATACTTAGCCAAATGAGCCCTAATAATTTTAAATTATTAGTAAACATGTATGATAAAATATATATACTGTAGTAACTGCATTATTATATTTTTAATTTTTTACTAGATATATTTCTTTACTTATATTTCAAATGTTATTCCCTTTCCCGTAATTGCATTATTATCATTATTTTAATTTTGTTTTGCAATGAATGTGCTTTTCTGTGTAGTACTTGTTCTTCTGAAACTCATCAGACTGGCCTTAACTTAAGAGATCCCCCAGCCTTTCCTTTTGAGAGCCGGGTTTAAGGACATTTACCACAACTGCCAGGCTTTTAGTAACTCTTAAGATGAAATTATCAAATAATCAGAAAATAATGGATAATAGAGAACAGAAGACAAAGATGATTGTCTGTATCTGTATAGTTTATGATGAAGTTGATAATGTTATTATTTTCAGATATATCACATAAAGAAAAAAATTATTAATGTATTTAGACTTCAAGTAACTCTGTTAATATACATCCAATATATAGAAAGTAACTGAGAAGTCATTAGCACCTACAGTTTTTCTAACTGTCATTATGACAAATTTAGTTTCGTATTCATTTTATTTTAGATATTATGAAGTAAATTTCCTTTTAACAAAATATATCAAACAAATACATTGTTGTCTCACATTAATTTTGAAAATTAAGAATAGAAAAAAATTTATAAATGTCTGGGGATCTAGTTCAGTGGCCGGATGCACATTCAATAAAGAAGCAAAGGTCATAGATTTGATTCCTGAAAATAAGAATATAATGATCAAGAAGATTGTATGCATCACAATACTGGGGATGATCATAAATAAGAAACACAGGATACATGTAGTGGAAATTGTCGCAAACATGCTCTCTTTTCTTGTACCTTGTTATTGTGTTCACACGAAGTTCCAAAGTACATAACTTTCATTCACTTCTGTTTTGTTCTTTGTATAACCTTGAAACCACATTGCATATCTTCACTGTATTATGGTAGATGAATAATAAAGTGGGTCACTTGGAGTTTGGATGAAAGAATTTAAAAAAAAAGAAACATTGGCTAAATTCGAAATATTTCCCTAGAGAATATTTTCCTTAAGCTTAACAAAAATTATTAAAACACTAAATCACATTTATGTTATATGTGTACAGAATTTCATAATATACAGAAGTCATCAGTCACTGTGTACATAGAGCAGATGATCTGGCAATGGGATTCCATCCTCAAGTCTCTGAGTCTATCAGCCATCAGCACCATAGATTGAGTTATGATGCAGTTCAATTGACTAATCCTTCTAGCTTTCCAACTTTTTAACACATGTTTTACATAAACTATGTAAGTACTATTTTCTCATGCTGTACTGTTTAACATTTCTATAAAATAGCTGATTCTCCAAGAATAAAATAGATAATAATATCATATTTTATAAATTATTACTGTTTAAGATAAAGTATCTCTTTGCATTCCTTTTTTTTATTTAGAGTGAAGATCGATACTTGATTTTAAGTTTTAAAACATACATTGATTAGAACATATGACCACTTACCACACTTATCTGAAAGTAGAACATTTAAAAAGATTCTGACTGGGGAGTCAAAATTGATATATTTTAGTTTATTTCGTCAGCTAAGCTTTGTTTATAGTTAAGACAGACTACTTTATGAAATACTTTAACCCTTCTTATTATTTAATTTTTCCAGTTTAAATAATAAGTAATTATTCCAAGAAAATATTGATAAAAATCATCAAAGTGGCACCATAAGATATAAATAAATAAAAGCAAAAATGTCTTGTATGCATTCCTGCCTAAATCTGGCTTTAGTGCTCATATTTTCCTAAAAATGTCACTATCCATAATTGTTAGAAATGCCAGAAATGTGATTATACGTTTTAGCTCTTCTGAATCTAATAATTCATATATTCCCAAATTCAGTTTAGTTGCCAAGAAGTTAAATATATTGTACGAGGAGGGTGCTGAGGTCTGGAAGCTTCCATTAACGCTTAGGAGCAGAGGTTTAACAGCATGCATCCACATTAAGGGCAATGGTATTTGCTATTCATTTTAAAATGCATCATTGCTTTTATTATGTAGCTATTTTTGATTCCTCAATGAGGGGAGCCACATCATAAATATGTATACCCGCTCACTCTCAAGGAGAATCAGAAGAAAGAAAATGATCCATGTGCCAGCCCCTCTCAGTGGGTAACACATGCGAAACTTCAGGGAAGTAAGAATTTTGGGTGTCAACTAAGAAATCCCTTTTCTTTTAACAGTAGGTAAAATCTAAAAATAGCAGGAAGGGATAATTTTTTGTTTTCCATGAATATTGCTGCTCTCTTGGGACATTTTGCATAAAACTGGGTCACTCATTGTCTTGAATTGTTTTGTGCAGCAAAATTGTTTGTGCCCTGATCAGCGACAAGTTTTGTTAGCAATAGAAACCTTCCAGAAAATTCATCCTAGAAAATACATGATGAGGAGAACTGCTTCTGGTACATGAGATAACAGTGTCTAAGTGGCTAAGTCTAAGATTGTAATGGGGGTAAAGACTTCTAAGAACCCAGTAGCTACAAACTCCCCACATTTTCATTCTGTTATGAAATGCACAGGTATGAAACTGTCACAGGAAACCCATAAAGAACACTAAATGAGAAAAGTTAAAGTGTTACACAATGGAAAATGAAATTCATGAACAAATAAATCCAACCAACCAACCAAACAGAAACAACAACAAAAAAGATTTTCTACAGTTCATTGCTGAATTCTAGAGCAGTTTGAGGGATGGACCTGGCTGAGGTCCAACATACTGAGATCTCATTACAAGAAACCATAGGATCCTAGAGGCTCAAAATTTTTATTATGAATTTATAAATCAATAAATGGGGTATTGAATATATACAGTTTAATAAATCGGCAGATTATTACACATAGATAAACAAGGCAACATGTTTTCAGATACGCAACTGGATCAAGCAGACAGGTAGGTGATGCCACTTTAGGAGAACAATCTTAAAACTACAAACATTCAGTCTGAGAAATCTATAATGGAGGTTTTCTTCATACATTATCAAAAATTCAGGCTTATGCTCCCTCCAACCACCACTAAAGACTTCACCACCCCTCTAAGTCTGACCCAATGTATTGAGGGAGAAGCATTTTCCATTATCCAGTGTGTCTGAGGCAAGGTTCCTTGACATAGTTGTGCCAATGTCATCAAGCTTTTAATCACTCACTTGTGTGTTCTACAAGTCATAGATTCAAAATGACAATATTGAGAATGGGAATTATACACTTTAAAGTTGCTTCCATGGCATCGCTTGCTTTTAAGTAATATTTTAAATGCCAAAAGGTCTGAGAATTATCCATCATTATGTGTAATGCCTGATTAAAATTAGTTATAATAAGATCAACACATACTACCTAGAGAGATAACTATATTTTCAATAATGGTCACTACAAGCACAGGTTGTGAAAATAGAAATATGCCAATTTTCATTTTCAAGTCAGTGGCATAAAAAGTTAAAAAGTGCTCATAACAGTAAAAACATGACTTACTTGTATATTAGAATACAATTCAGAGAATAGACTACAATTCATACATCTCTGTTAATTTTTCTTTCTTCATATATTGAAAACTAACTGGTAGTAGTTTACTTCATGGAATTCCATTAAATATTTACAAACTTTACCCATTCATTTATAACTATGTATAAGAATGCAATTGAATAATAATCATTGAAAACATAATCTTAAACATACCTGCATTTGAAGAAAAATTCAAATAAGGACCAAGAAATTAAATAGATTAGCATGATACTTTGCTCTGTGTGTATATTATCAGCTACCACTGACATTAGTTCAACATATCACTACCTTTTCTCTTAGTCTGCTTCTTTCTTGTATCTTAAAATTATTTTTCTGTACAATTGCAGATAAACATATATTATCTGTTTGTAACTGATGTTCCTCAGGAATATTCCAGACATTTCTACTATCCACTCTATACTTGCTGTGGCTTGTGTGAACTAGTAGAGTGCTGCACTGTTTAGAAGGTCACTTGTTAGTAAACTTGTTACTTTCCACTATAGTATGAACACTCAAGAATATGTGTGACAATGAAGAATGTGTGTTACAAATACTGGCAAATGGCAAAGCAAAATTATTTGTATCATTTAAAACACAGGGAAAAACTTTTTTGTTTTAACTTAATTAGGCACTGCCCTAGCGTTTAGATATTTTATTGGAGAGTCTAGAAAATTCTCTTACTTTCACTATAAAGACAAATACCCCTCTATGTGACCTTAACTTTGCACAGCCAAAAACCACTTAAAGATTAAGTAAACTGCTTGGAAATTTTAGGCTAAATTCCCAGCACTTTGATTTTGATTATCTAGGCAATTGAAGCAAACACAGTTTTAATGCTTGAATTAAGCTAGTGATTGTCTGTGCTTTTCACTTCATTTTAGCTTTGGAGACAAACACCTTCTGAGGCTTTTTCTTTAGCCACTTCCTTCTGTCACAATACACTAAGCAGTTTTATTCATTTATACAATTCAGAAACTCTAATTGCTTGGTGGTAAGTTTGGATATACAGGCAATAAAGAAAGAAAGCTTAATGGCCCCTTTACAGAAAATTATTCTAGAAGCTTTTGTTAGTTTGTCTCTTGCAATAGAAAACAAGTGAGAACACAAAGATTCTTAAATATTTTTCAAATCACAATAAATTCTAAGTACATAATCAACTTGAATTATCTTTACTCTCTAATTTAATATTCAGGCAGGCAGTATTAGTCATGAGAAATGGTTATAGGGTTTATCTGTACCTCATATAATACAATTTGATCTCAAGGTAATTTTTAGAAATCCCTTACAAATATAAACATCTTAAATGAAGAACACTGAAATTGCTTTCTTAATTTACATAGTAAACTGTAATTACTTCAATTTTGAACCTACTTATTTTAAAATTTATTGACAGACATCTTCATTTAAGAGTGCTAATATTTCCATCTTACTCTAATGATTGGTTTTATTCTGCACTATTTTATATAAGCAACTAATTTTGTATTTGACAGGACTATATCACTCTCTTTTTATTTAACATCCTGATATAGGTAGCATGCATTATAGCTTAGAATAGTCCCATATGTACGAAGTCGGAGGCTGACTGCAATGAGCTGGACAGAACATTTTTGGTCTTGCCTTCTTGCCCTCCCTTTGATTCAGTGGTATTAGAGACCACTTCTACATGTTCTGATATGTAATGAAGACAAGTCGATACATCTGGCCTTGTGGATTCAACAGCTACTAGACTTTTCACTGGGTGACACCCATGGTTGGACTATCAAAAACACAGCCTGTGTGCTACTCCTCAATTTCCCCCTTTAAATAAGGAAAGATTCATTCTATTATTTCCTTTTTCTATAGAGAAATGCACAAGGGCAAAGCTATGCTTACCTGAGTATAATGAGAAATATTTAGATGCAGTTAGAAGTATTCTGGTTTAGTAAAATTGTATTGTACATTCTCCTTCAAAATCCATGACTTCACTAGCTCTGATACAACGCAAATTCTATAACTAGAATTCAGTAAATGGAAGTGGATGAAAAGATGTTAAAAATCAAGAGGAATGTGATATCTGTTGTTAAAAATGTCAGAAATTCACCAATGACGTTCAAGAAAAAGGGGATCTGAAAAAGAACAAAACAAATATATACATGGTAACATGGAAGTGAAGATTCTTGTGGGACTTCAACCTTAGCCACAGAATTACAAAATAAATAAATAAATAAATAAATAAATAAATAAATAAATAAATATTTTCTGAGTATCAGAGGAATAGTCTTTTCATAAAGGAGCTCATCAATTAGTTACTAAACACCAAGTAGTCAACCCTGAAATTTTATGCATCCAAATAACATGAAGTGAGCAGGATACACACACACACACACACACACACACACACACACACACACACACACACACACACATTTTAGGAAGCTTGCATTGTAGTAAATTTTAATATTATATTTAACACAGAGATCCCAAAGGAGACATCTATAACACAGCACTTTCCTCGAGGCTTAGAGATTATGTTTGAGATCTCTCTCTCTCCTCTCTCTCTCTCTCTATCTCTCTCTCTCCCATCCTCTCTCTCTCCTCTTCCATCTCTTTCTCCCTCCTCCCTTCCCTCCCCTCCCCCTTCTCCTGTCCCTCCCCTCTGCCCCTCCCCCTCTCTGTCCCTTGGTGTGTGTGTGTGTGTGTGTGTGTGTGTGTGTGTGTGTGTGTGTGTGTGTGTGTGTGTGTGTATTCATGTGAGTAAGTATGGAAAAAAGGATATTTTTTTAAGAGTTGGCCACTGGCTTCACACTCATGATTTGTTCTCAAGCTTAAATTAGACACAATGATTTGAGAGACAGACACAGATGATATTTAAATGTTAGAATTTAAAAATGTTTTGAAGTTACTCTTCTCTCTTGCCAGGATATGAACTTTTAAGTTGATCTTTTTTTCTATCTTGGAGCACTCTCAGAACTGGCAGCAGGACTTAATTATCATTGTTGCAAAGATGTATACAGTGGAGCCAATTACTAACCAAATGTGCAGAGAGAAAAATAGATAAAGGTGAGAACTTTGATCTTCACTTCCCATGTAAAATGACTCCCCTAATAGAGATGGTACCATCTTCTGCTATAAAATATATCCTAAATATTTCCTTTCTCTTTAAATGTAGGTTACTCAGTACCTTAATATAGTTCTGTAGAACAACAATTTCATGCTTATTCCCAAGTATTTAACAAATAAATGAGATTCAGACTATGACTATTTTATTTGGCTTTAATAATTACTGTAGTGTAATCTCTAATCTTTTTTTTCTAACTGCTGCCCTGGCTACCAGAGGTAGATCCCAGATGTTTGCTGTTTCTCTTGGCCATATACTTATGGTCCATCTTCCCTCTTGGTTGCATCCTCTTCTACTGTCATTCTTCCTCCTTCCTATTTTCCTCCTTCTTAGCCTCCTTGTGGTTCCATCCAACCCCCTGACCAGGAACACCAAATGCTGCCATTTTTCTTCCCAGTTAAAGATGCTGCAAGCATCTTTATTTACCAATCAAACATAAGGTGGGGACAAGGTCACACAGCTTCATCTGGGTCTATGGCAGGCTCTGTCATCTATGTTACAACCATGTCTTGGGAGACCACAATTAGCAATGCAATACATAGGAAAAGATCAAACCTTAAAGTGGTTCATAGAACCCCTCATCCCACTGACTAGGCTATATTCCATTGTTTATCCAAAGGTTAATAAAAGCTTCCCTGAGATTCCTTTAGGAACAAAAATCTTTAAGACCAAAGGTTTATTTCTTTTTTTTACATTTCTTATTTTACTTTTCCCTTGATTCTTTTTTTATATTCTAATTTAATGATGTGTCTTTCCTTTCTGTCCTTCTTCCAAAGCCCCCCAAACACTCCTCTTCACTCTCCTTCAACTTCATGACCTATTTATTTTATTAGTTGATATTGCATAGCTAGTTTGGAACCAACAGATAACTAATTGAACTTAGCCCCACTCGATATGGAAATGTGATTTATTTTCTTAAGAGGTTCCCAAGCTTCCTTCTTAATAATATTGCAAAATGCATAACTACATAGTTATTGGTAACAGTTTTTTTCAGTAACATTTTCATTCTCAATTGCTATGCTCTTACATTTGCTTTCTTTCTGTCCAGTTTGCAAATTCTCTGTTGTTTTCCTCTGGTCCTTGCTTTTCTGTGCTATACTGTGTATTTTATTGAAAGCATGTAGAAATACAGGCTGAATGCTGTTCTGACTTTCAGTTTTTCTAATAGATATCTTCAAATGCAGGCTTTGATTAACTAAGAATATGAGAAAATATGGCTGAGACTGAAGAGAAATTATTTGCAATAGCTACTCCAACTTTAATAAAACATCCCTTCCAATGTCAGTAGTCTTGAATGCTCACTTTTTTCCCAGTAGTTTTGGTCTTCAAGTTCCCTACCAACTCATACATTCAAATATATCCTACTTTACTCCTCTAAACTTTACTAAACACATATAAAATATTTTAAAAGACTATTTCCTTTTTTTTTTAGGTTTTTAGATTCCATTCTTGCACTTTCTTGGGTGTAGTTTCCCTTCTTAAGTTGGAGGTTTCCTTCTAGTATCCTCTGTAGGGTTGGATTGGTGGAAAGATATTGTTTAAATATTGTTTTGTTATGGAATATCGAGGTTTCTCCCTCTATGGTAATTGAAACTTGTGCTGGGTATAGTAGCCTGAGCTAGCACTTTTGTGTATGGGTCTGTATGACATATACCCAAGATCTTCTGCCTTTTAGAGTTTATGTTGAGAAGTTTGGTGTAATTATGATAGGTCTGCCTTTATATTTTACTTGACTTTTTTTTCCCCTTGTAGTGTTTATTATTCTTTCTTTGTTCTGTGCATTTGGTGTTTTGACTTGTATTTGACAGAAGGAATTTCTTTTCAGGTCCCAAGTTTTTGGTGTTCTGTAAGCTTCATGTATGTTTATGAGCATCTCTTTCATTAGGTTAGGGAAGTTTTCTTCTATAATTTCTTTGAAGATATTTACTGGCCCATTGAGTTGGGAGTCTTCACTCTCTTCTATATTTATCATTCTTAGCTTTGTTCTTTCCAATGTATTCTGTATTTCTTGAATTTTTCAGTTAGGAGCTCTTTGTTTTTGTACTTTCTTTAATTTTTGTGTCAATATCCTCTCTGGTATCTTCTATGCCTGAGATTCTCCTTCTATATCTTTTTTTTTTGAAGTTTTTCTGTTTATTTATTTTTCTCACGAGGTCAGAGTCCAGGGTCAGTCCATGTATAGTCTTTGGGTAGTGGCTTAGTCCCTGGAAGCTCTGTTGGTTGGCATTGCTGTACATATGGGGTCTCGAGCTCCTTCAAGCTCTTCCAGTTCTTTCTCTGATTCCTTCAACAGGGGTCCTGTTCTCAGTTCAGTGGTTTCCTGCTGGCATACGCCTCTGTATTTGCTGTATTCTGGCTGTGTCTCTCAGGAGCGATCTGCATTCACATTTTGATCATCCGTCTTGAGTTTCATTTGTTCTAGGCATCTAGGGTAATTCAAGCATTTGGGCTAATAGCCACTTATCAATGAGTACATACCATGTATGTCTTTCTGTGATTGGGTTAGCTCACTCAGGATGATAGTTTCCAGTTCAACCATTTGCCTACAATTTCCTAAAGTCATTGTTTTTGATAGCTGAGTAATATTCCATTGTGTAGATGTACCACATTTTCTGTATCCATTCCTCTGTTGAAGGGCATCTGGGTTCTTTCCAGCTTCTGGCTATTATAAATAAGGCTGCGATGAACATAGTGGAGCACGTGTTTTTTTTATATGTTGGGGCATCTTTTTGGGTATATGCCCAAGAGAGGTATAGCTGGATCCTCAGGCAGTTCAATGTCCAATTTTCTGAGGAACCTCCAGACTGATTTCCAGAATGGTTGTAGCAGTCTGCAACCCCACTCAACAATGGAGGAGTGTTCCCTTTCTCCACATCCCGCCAGCATTTGCTGTCACCTGAGTTTTGATCTTAGCCATTCTCACTGGTGTGAGGTGAAATCTCAGGGTTGTTTTGATTTGCATTTCCTTTATGACTAAATTGATGTTGAACATTTCTTTAGGTGTTTCTCAGCCATTCGGCATTCCTCAGCTGTGAATTCTCTGTTTAGCTCTGAACCCCATTTTTTAATAGGGTTATTTGTCTCCCCTGCTGTCTAACTTCTTCAGTTCTTTGTATATTTTGGATATAAGCCCTCTATCTGTTGTAGGATTGGTAAAGATCTTTTCCCAATCTGTTGGTTGCCGTTTTGTCCTAACACAGTGTCCTTTGCCTTACAGAAGCTTTGCAGTTTTATGAGATCCCATTTGTCGATTCTTGATCTTAGAGCATAAGCCATTGGTGTTTTGTTCAGGAAATTTTTTCCAGTGCCCATGTGTTCCAAATGCTTCCCTAGTTTTTCTTCTATTAGTTTGAGTGTATCTGGTTTTGATGTGGAGGTCCTTGATCCACTTGGACTTAAGCTTTGTACAGGGTGATAAGCATGGATCGATCTGCATTCTTCTACATGTTGACCTCCAGTTGAACCAGCACCATTTGCTGAAAATGCTATCTTTTTCCATTGGATGGTTTGGCTCCTTTGTCAAAAAAATCAAGTGCCCATAGGGTGTGGGTTCATTTCTGGGTCTTCAATTCTGTTCCATTGGTCTATCTGTCTGTCTCTGTACCAATACCATGCAGTTTTATCACTATTGCTCTGTAATACTGCTTGAGATCTGGGATAGTGATTCCCCTGAAGTCCTTTTTTATTGTTGAGGATAGTTTTAGCTATCCTGGGTTTTTGTTATTCAGATGAATTTGCAAATTGTTCTGTCTAACTCTTTGAAGAATTGGATTGGTATTTTGATGGGGATTGCATTGAATCTGTAGATCGCTTTTTGGTAGAATGGCCATTTTACTATATTAATCCTGCCAATCCATGAGCATGGGAGATCTTTCCATCTTCTGAGATCTTCTTCAATTTCTTTCTTCAGAGTCTTGAAGTTCTTATTATGTACAGATCTTTCCCTTGCTTGGTTAAAGTCACACGAGGTACTTTATATTATTTGGATCTATTATGAAGGGTGTCATTTCCTAATTTCTTTCTCGGCCTGTTTCTCTTTTGTGTAGAGGAAGGCTACTGATTTATTTGAGTTAATTTTATACCCAGCCACTTTGCTGAAGTTGTTTATCAGCTTTAGTAGTTCTCTGGTGGAACTTTTTGGGATCACTTAAATATACTATCATATCATCTGCAAATAGTGATATTTTGACTTCTTCTTTTCCGATCTGTATCCCTTGACCTCCTTTTGTTGTCTGATTGCTCTGGCTAGAACTTCAAGAACTATATTGAATAAGTAGGGAGAGAGTGGGCAGCCTTGTCTAGTCCCTGATTTTAGTGGGATTGCTTCAAGTTTCTCTCCATTTAGTTTAATGTTAGCAACTGGTTTGCTGTATAGCTTTTACTATGTTTAGGTATGGGCCTTGAATTCCTATTCTTTCCAGGACTTTTATCATGAAGGGGTGTTGAATTTTGTCAAATGCTTTCTCAGCATCTAATGAAATGATCATGTGGTTTTGTTCTTTCAGTTTGTTTATATAATGGATCACGTTGATGGTTTTCCGTATATTAAACCATCCCTGCATGCCTGGGATGAAGCCTACTTGATCATGGTGGATGATTGTTTTGATGTGCTCTTGGATTCGGTTTGCCAGAATTTTATTGAGTATTTTTGCATCGATATTCATAAGGGAAATTGGTCTGAAGTTCTCTTTCTTTGTTGGGTCTTTGTGTGGTTTAGGTATAAGAGTAATTGTGGCTTCATAGAAGGAATTCGGTAGTGCTCCATCTGTTTCAATTTTGTGGAATAGTTTGGATATTATTGTTTGAGGTCTTCTATGAAGGTCTGATAGAATTCTGCACTAAAACCGTCTGGACCTGGGCTCTTTTTTGGTTGGGAGACCTTTAATGACTTTTCTATTTCCTTAGGAGTTATGGGGTTGTTTAACTGGTTTATCTGTTCCTGATTTAACTTTGGTACCTGGTATCTGTCTAGGAAATTGTCCATTTCCTGCAGATTTTCAAGTTTTGTTGAATATAGGCTTTTATAGTAAGATCTGATGATTTTTTGAATTTCCTCTGAATCTGTAGTTATGTCTCCTTTTCATTTCTGATTTTGTTAATTTGGACACTCTCTGTGTCCTCTCGTTAGTCTGGCTAAGGGTTTATCTATCTTGTTGATTTTCTCAAAGAACCAACTTTTGGTTCTGTTGATTCTTTCTATGGTCCTTTTGTTTCTACTTGGTTGATTTCGGTTCTGAGTTTGATTATTTCCTGCCTTCTACTCCTCCTGGGTGTATTTGCTTCTTTTTGTTCTAGAGCTTTTAGGTGTGCTGTCAAGCTGCTGACATATGCTCTTTCCTGTTTCTTTCTGCAGGCACTCAGCGCTATGAGTTTTCCTTTTAGCACAGCTTTCATTGTGTCCCATAAGTTTGGGTATGTTGTATCTTCATTTTCATTAAATTCTAAAAAGTCTTTAATTTCTTTCTTTATTTCTTCCTTGACCAGGTTATCATTGAGTAGAGCATTGTTCAATTTCCACGTATATGTGGGCATTCTTCCCTTATTGTTATTGAAGACCAGTTTTAGGCCGTGGTGGTCTGATAGCACGCATGGGATTATTTCTATCTTTCTGTACCTGTTGAGGCCCATTTTTTGACCAATTATATGGTCAATTTTGGAGAAAGTACCATGAGGAGCTGAGAAGAAGGTATATCCTTTTGCTTTAGGATAGAATGTTCTATAAATATCTGTTAAGTCCATTTGGCTCATGACTTCTCTTAGTCTTTCTACGTCTCTGTTTAATTTCTGTTTCCATGATCTGTCCATTGATGAGAGTGGGGTGTTGTAATCTCATACTGTTATTGTGTGAGGTGCAATGTGTGTTTTGAGCTTTAGTAAGGTTTCTTTTACGTATGTAGGTGCCCTTGTATTTGGGGCATAGATATTTAGGATTGAGAGTTCATCTTGGTGGATTTTTCCTTTGATGAATATGAAGTGTCCTTCTTATCTTTTTTGATGACTTTTTAGTTGAAAATTGATTTTATTTGATATTAGAATGGCTACTCCAGCTTGCTTCTTCCGACCATTTGCTTGGAAAGTTGTTTTCCAGCCTTTCACTCTGAGGTAGTGTCTGTCTTTGTCTCTGAGGTGTGTTTCCTGTAGGCAGCAGAATGCAGGGTCCTCGTTGCGTATCCAGTTTGTTAATCTATGTCTTTTTATTGGGGAGTTGAGGCCATTGATGTTGAGAGATATTAAGGAATAGTGATTATTGCTTCCTGTTGTATTCATATTTGGATGTGAGGTTATGTTTGTGTGCTTTTCTTCTCTTTGTTTTGTTGCCAAGGCGATTAGTTTCTTGCTTCTTCTAGGGTATAGCTTGCCTCCTTATGTTGGGCTTTACCATTTATTATCCTTTGTAGTGCTGGATTTGTAGAAAGATATTGTGTAAATTTGGTTTTGTCATGGAATATCTTGGTTTCTCCATCTATGTTGATTGAGAGTTTTGCAGGATACAGTAACCTGGTCTGGCATTTGTGTTCTCTTAGGGTCTGTATGACATCAGTCCAGGATCTTCTGGCCTTCATAGTTTCTGGTAAAAGTCTGGTGTGATTCTGATAGGTCTGCCTTTATATGTTACTTGACCTTTTTCCTTACTGCTTTTAATATTCTTTCTTTATTTTGTGCGTTTGGTGTTTTGACTATTATGTGACGGAGGTGTTTCTTTTCTGGTCCAATCTATTTGAGTTCTGTAGGCTTCTTGTATGCCTATGGTATCTCTTTTTTAGGTTAGGAAGTTTTCTTCTATGATTTTGTTGAAGATATTTACTGGTCCTTTGAGCTGGGAGTCTTCACTCTCTTCTATACCTATTATCCTTAGGTTTGATCTTCTCATTGAGTCCTGGATTTCCTGTATGTTTTGGACCAGTAGCTTTTCCGCTTTACATTATCTTTGACAGTTGAGTCAATGATTTCTATGGAATCTTCTGCTCCTGAGATTCTCTCTTCCATCTCTTGTATTCTGTTGGTGATGCTTGTATCTACAGCTCCTTGTCTCTTCTTTTGGTTTTCTATATCCAGGGTTGTTTCCATGTGTTCTTTCTTGATTGCTTCTATTTCCATTTTTAATTCCTTCAACTGTTTGATTGTGTTTTCCTGGAATTCTTTCAGTGATTTTTGTGACTTCTCTCTATGGGCTTCTACTTGTTTATTTATGTTTTCCTGGAATTCTTTTTAGGTGCGATTCCTCTCTGTAGGCTTCTACTTGTTTGTTTATGTTTTCCTGTGTTTCTCTAAGGGAGTTCTTCATGTCTTTCTTGAAGTCCTCCAACATCATGATCAAATATGATTTTGAGACTAGATCTTGCTTTTCTGGTGTGTTTGGATATTCTGTGTTTGCTTTGGTGGGAGAATTGGGCTCCGATGATGCCATGTAGTCTTGGTTTCTGTTGCTTGGGTTCCTGCGCTTGCCTCTCGCCATCAGATTATCTCTAGTGTTACTTTGTTCTGCTATTTCTGACAGTGGCTAGACTGTCTTATAAGCCTGTGTTTCAGGAGTGCTGTAGACCTGTTTTCCTGTTTTCTTTCAGCCAGTTATGGGGACAGAGTGTTCTGTTTTCGGGCGCGTAGTTTTTCTTCTCTACAGGTCTTCAGCTGTTCCTGTGAGCCTGTCTTGAGTTCACCAGGCAAGTCGTTTGTAGTAGAAAAGTTTGTCTTACCTGTGGTCCCCAGGCTCAAGTTTGCTGGGTGTTGCCTATGGCTCTCCACGGCCTCAGCAGCCAGGAAGATCCTGCGCCCCTTCTGGGAGGTTTGGTGCACCAGGGTTCCAGATGGCTTTGTTTTCCTCTGGGGTCAGCACTGTGTGCAGCGTGCAGTCCCCTGGTTTCCCAGGCGTGCCTCTCTGAAGGTTTAGCTCTCCCTCCCACGGGATTTGGGTGCAGAGAACTGTTTATCCGGTCGGTCCCCTCAGGCGCGGTGTCTCAGACGCAGTGGATCTGCTGCTCCTGGGCCCTCCTCTACGGGTACCCAGAGGCCGTATACCCTCCTTCTATATCTTAAATTCTGTGGGCGATCCTTGCATTTGTGACTCCTAATCTGTTTCCTAAATTTTGCATCTCCAGGGTGTCTCCCTTGTGTTTTCCTTAATGTTTCTATTTCTATTTTTAGATGCTGGATTTTTTTAAAAATGGGGTACAGAACTAAGCAAATAATTTTCAACTGAAGAATCTCAACTGACTGAGAAAGACCCAAAATTTTTTCAACATCCTTAGTCATTAAGTAAACACAAATCAAAATGACCTTGAGATTCCATCTCATACAATTCAGAATGGCTAAGATCAAAATCTCAGGTGACAGCAGATGCTGGCAAGGATATGGAGAAAGAGGAATACTCTTCCATCGCTGGTGGTATTGCAAGCTGGTACAACCACAATGGAAATCATTCTGGCATTTCCTCAGAAAACTAGACATAGAACTACCTGAGGACCCAGCTATACCACTCCTGGGCATATACCTAAAATATGCTTCAACATATCACAAGGACACATGCTCCATGATGTACATAGCAGCCTTATTTATAATAGCCAGAAACTGGAAAAACTCAGATGTCCCTCAACAGAAGAATGAATACTGAAAATGTGGTATACTTATACAATGGAGGACTACCCAGCTATTAATAACAATGACTTCATGAAAATCACAGACCAATGGATGGAACTTGAAAGTATCATCCTGAGTGAGTTAACACAGTTATAAAAGAACACATATGGTGTGTACTCAGAGATAAGTGGATATTAGGCATAAAAGCTTGGAATACCCATGATATAACTCACAAAGCATATGAAACCCAAGAAAAAGGAAGACCATCCCTAAGTTTGAATGCATCAGTCCGACTCAGGAGGAAGGAAATGATGTCCGGAAGTAGAGGGAGCAAGGGATTTGGAAGAGAAAATGGAGGAGGAGGGCAAAAGGGCGGCTGGTTCAGAGAAGGGAGGAGATGGGGGAGAGCTACAGAGGGTCAGGAATTTGAAAGGATGTGTATATGTTTAGGGACGGGGAACTGGGTGTAGCCACTAGAAAATCCCTGATAACAGGGACCCAAGAGGTTCCCAGGACCCAACACAAAGAATGATATCAACAATACCCAACAAAGCAGAGATAGAACCTTTAGCAAAAATATACAGCGAATAGGCTTAGTCCCTGATTAAGTGATGGGGCAACCTAGCTCAAAAATATTAATCCAGAATTCCTCCTGTCAAAAGGAACTGCAAGGACAAAGTAGGGCAGAAACTGAAGGAAAGGCTATCCGGAGACTGCCCCACCTAGGGATTCATCCCATCTGTAGACACCGAACCCAGACACTATTGCTGAAGCCAAGAAGCACTTGCTTAAAGCAGCTTGTTATAGCTGTCCCCTGAGAGGCTCTACCAGAACCTAACCAATAAAGATGTAGATGAATGTGAAAGATCCCCGCTTGACATCAGTACAGCCATTTC
Organism: Rattus rattus; assembly: GCF_011064425.1. Lineage (NCBI taxonomy): Eukaryota > Metazoa > Chordata > Mammalia > Rodentia > Muridae > Rattus > Rattus rattus. The sequence continues at coordinate 76,061,855 of NC_046160.1, forward strand.
TTGGGAGTGAAAATTTTCTAGGTCAGCCTTTACTTAGCTGGTCATTGGACAATAGACCAAGAAGCACAGAGGGCACATTCCCGCCCACTCTCCAGGAAGCTATGGCCTTGTCCTGGGAACTAGGACTCCAAGATGGAAAACATTTGCCAAGTTATATATCCTTGGTCAGGGACGAGAAAACATTTGTCAAGTCAGACGTCCTTTGGTATTGAAATAGCTTTGCCAATATGGTTGTGGCCTTGTCCCGGGAACTTCAGGATGAAAAACATCTGCCTAGTCAGATATCCATGGCACAAAAATAGCTGGGCTAATGAAACTGTGTGGTCTTGAGATGACTGTGTAACACTGTATATTTCTGCTATTCGAGGCTCTTTACATCCTGTGTGAGGACCGTGTTGAGCACCAATGCACTGGTATCCAGAGTAAACGTCTTGTTTTTACATCAAGACTGAGTCCCGTGTGTTCGTGGGGTAGTAGGTGTCCTCAGGATTGGAGCGAAAGTCTCCTCTATCTGAGGGTCTTTCAAATGCAGCCAAACATGGGAATGAGAGCAGCAACCCCAATGAACAGGTTAGGGGAAGGACTGAGGGAACTGAAGGAGTTTGTAACCCATAAGAAGAGCAACAATATCAACCAACCAGACACCACAGAGCTCCCAGGGACTAAACCACCAACCAAAGAGTACACATGGGGGGGGCCCATAGCTTCAGCTGGATGTGCAACAGAGTATTGCCTTATATGACATCAGTGGAGGGGAGCCCTGTGGTCCTGTGGAGGCTCGATGGATGCCTAAGGGTAAAGGAATGCTGGGGTGCTGATGCAGGAGTGGGAGGTTGGCTGGCGGGAGCAGGCTTATAGAGGCGGGGTGGGGAGGAAGGGATAGGGGGTGTGTGGAGAAGAAACTCAGAAGGGGGATAGAAATAAAAAAAATAACCAATAAAACTAAAAATAAAAAAGAATTTCTGTATCTTTAACTATGTAGTTGATAACTAGATCACAAATTTCAGTAATGACTTTCTATGTTAGCTTTGTATCCTGATAATAAACATATGAGATTAATCAACTTTTGCTAAAATTAATTTATTTTTGGCACAAGTTTTTGAGTTTTCTTTTCTTTTTTAATTTTATTAATACTTTGTGAATTTTTCTCCATGTGCCCAGAACCCGTAAGTCTCCTATTCCCTTGATATCCACCCCAGCCACTGCAACCTCTCTCCCACAGAAAACAGAATAATTAAATAATAAATAAATATCAAAACAACAAAACAAAACAAAACCACCTGACCATACAATTTATTGTATCATGGTGTGTCTAACAGTCTACCCTTTTGATCAAAAAAGTAAAAATGACCTATAATTACTTCTGAATGAGTCTTGTTATGAGATAGGTGAAGTAACTACTGTCATGTGACCCAAAAGCAAAAGAGACAAAGCATACAACTCAATGCTCCCATGTCTCTTGATTCCACCCACGTGACACAGGAGAACCCTTTCCCAGCCTTCATTCTTAAAGATTCTGTCATCTCTCGGTACTGGTAGGCTGCAGTTCAAACTTCTAATATTTGATGAAAAAGTACTTTAATCATTACTGGAGACAAAATTTTTTGTCGCTAAATATTGAATAATAGGTATTAATTAATTAGTTGCAATGATCTGAATAATCTTTTTACTAGCAGTGATAAAATTAATGAGATTCTACAATGAGTGCTCTATTCAACAATTTCATGTAACAAAGGAGGGATGTGTAATATTTTTCAATATTTTATATAGAAATGATGGGCAGCTAAATAGATAACATACACATATATTCATTTAACTGATGAAGAATACATTAAAGACAATAATAGAACGAGGTTGGAAGAAAGAAAATGTGTGATATGAGATTTGAGATGATTAGTAGTCAAAAAATACAAGTAAATGAAATGTCATTTATTTAGGTGCAGATTGGGGCAGAACTTGGGGCCACATTGTAGGCAGCAGCTGCCATGGAGAATAGACTTCAGAGAATCAGAATATCATAAAAAGGTGCTGAACTCAAACAAGCAGTACTCTGTTTCTTTTTCTATCTGTTTTATAACCGTCACAGGCAATAAATGAATATGGAATTCAATGTAGTTTCAAGTATTTAAAATAAAGTTTAGATAACTTTGTGTTGATATTCATAGCCTGACCAAAAGCTACAATATTTTTCTTCTCAAATGTAGGTGCAATAATTAAATCTAAGATTCACATAGTTAACATGTGTTCCTTATTTGCCAGTCTAAATAAAATCAAGTCATACAGCTTTTTTAAATAAAACAAAACACCTATAGTTTAAAAACATTTAATTCCAAACAAAACATTAAAAATCCACAGAAGACTTATTTACCAGCTGCATTTAAAATAAGTTTTGTTTAGAGCAATTTTCACAAAACCTCCCTTTGTAAAAGTTGTATTCCATTGAGTGCTCTAAAAACATTTTGTTGGTTATTTTAGGAAGTCAAAAACACAATTTCCATAGTTTGAATTATTTTCCTTTTGCATAAAGAAGAAAAGATATTGCTTATATATTGTTAAACAAAGCAAGTCTCTCCTTAATATTTTGCATTGACACTTACAAAAATAGTCTGGAAGAAAATAGCCAAAAATAACCACTCAGTGGAAAGCTTGGAGAACTGCAAACATTATCCAATATGTCCCATTTAAGAGGACAATCCTATCGGAAATGACCTTGCAGTACACGATCTGGACACACTTGAAATCTTGCTTCCACTGCAGATCCAATAGTTGTGGTTTTATTTATATTTTGCCAAACCTTAGCAACTGGACTCAAGAGTATTTTCTGCAGTAGTGAAAAATCAATATGATTACCTCTTTGCCACAGGGCTACATCTAACTACAATATCCTGGGTAGCACGTATAAGCATCGCTCAGAGATAATGCTGCATCGTAGGTGGGAGCTGATTGAGAACAAATCACAACACCATTTCAAATCCCTCAGAGTTGCAGGTTATATTTAGTTAACACAGAGTGCATGGAAATGAAATACATGGTTGTCCTTGAGGTATTGGAATACAATCTGGCTTGTTGATGCTGCAATTTCAGAATACTTTGAGTATATTGAAGAGAAAAAGCAAACGCTTAGTTTTCAGACCTTGAGTGTATATCACCAAAAGAGGAATATTTCACCATAGTTCAAACAAAAAAGCAATATGATGCTATTAGATTTATCCGATTTTCAAAAGTAATCATCCCCTTTCTTACCTACTGTAAAATGCAGGACATTTTAGACTATACTGAAATGCAGATAATATTGAAATGCAAGCACTAGTCTTCAGCAGATGGAAATGGTGATGTCTTCTCATTTACTAAATTTTGGATTTTAAAGGTTTGGACAAATACTAAAAACAGAACATTTCAAGTGAATAACTTTCTGTTATTATAATGGATAAATTAAGAGAATTATAAAAGTAAAATTATTCCAATAAATATTTTTCGCTCATTAACTGCTTTCATATATATAAATAATATATATAAATATATTAAATATAAACTATGTCTCAATGTGTGCTTTGCAGTAGACTTTATTTTGGAAGATCACTTCAGCATGTATTAATGTTTTTAAACAATGCCATGAAAACGGAGTTCATTTATCTTCATCCTTGTTTTACACCTAATTACTCCTTTTCCCAAGGGAAACAAAATTATTATTTAAAATAAAACTATACATATGAAGAGGATATGAGCGACAGATTGAAGTCACCTATTCTCTTCACGTCTTGGGCTCTTATATACTGACACTGCTGCTAGATAGCTGTGCTATAAATGGACTGACTTAGACACATTAGCTTCCAGCTTCATCAGTGACTTTTCCTCAGTAATTTGGACTGTGATTCAGGCTGTTCTGTGTATAAAACTACTTAGAAATTATGTGACAGATTTAGGCCAGAATTCCATCCAAATGGAAAAACTTTAAATCTGTAGGCTTCTGTTCTAACTAAATCTATGACTCAGAGCAGGTGGCTATGCATAATTACAAAAACCCATCCTAGGCTTCGAAAACTGTTTATCAAACTAAGAATTTAACCTGCATGAGATAATAAAACACTTCAGTGATGAAATCCTATAGGTCTTCTGCCATGAAATATGTACTGCCATTTAATGTTATCTATTAAAACAGACATATAACAAAATCCACAGATAAATTTAAGTATTGTATGAGAGTTAGATGTAGGCATTTTAGGAAGACTTAAAAATAGTAAATATTTGTAATGTATGGATTTCAACATTATGTTGCACAAGTCACATAGTTCCATTCAAACTTTAATAATGAATTGTGCTTTATAGACAGGGTTGGGACCATTTACACTAAGAAGTATAATATTGACAATCCATAGAATGATATCAACACATCATAGGACTTTTCACAGACCACATGAAGCTCAAGAAGGAAGACCAAAGTGTGGATGCTTTAGTCCTTCTTAGAAAGGGGAACAAAATACTTATGGGAGAAAATATGGAGACAAAATATGGAGAAAAAACTGAAGGAAATGCCATTCATAGACTGCTCCATGTGGTAATTCATACCATATTCAGATACCAAACTAAGACATTATTGCTGTTGTCAAGACGTGCTTGCATATAGCTTTCTCCTGAGAGGCTCTGCCAGAGCCTGACAAATACAGAGGTAGAAGCTCACAGCCAACCATTGGACTGAGCACAAGGTCCCCAATAGACGAATTAGAGGAAGGACTGAAGGAGATGAAGGGGTTTGCAGCACCATACGAAGAAGCACAATATCAACCAACCAGACCCCCCCCCCCAGAGCTCCCAGGGACTAAACCACCAACCAATGAGTACACAAGTACCAGCCACATATGTAGCAGAAAATGGCCTTGTAGGACATCAGTGGAAAAAGAGGCCCTTGGTCCTGTGAAGGCTCAATGCTCCAGTGTAGGGGAATGCCAGGACAGAGTGGCAGGAGTGGGTGGGTAGGTCAGGGGCACCCTCATAGAAGCAGGAAGAGGGGTAATGAGATTAGGGGTTTCCAGAGGGCCAACCAGGAAAGAGGATAATAATTTTAAAATGTAAATAAATAAAATATTCGATAAAAAGTTATTTTTACAGGAAAAAATTTAGTTCACACCTTATGAAATGTTCAAAGTTGGTGATATGCCACACTGCAGATATATATAATACATATGTGTGTATTCTGTATATATATATAAATATATATATACACATATATACATATATATGTATATGTATTGGTGTACAATATATAACAGCATGTAGAATATGTGTATATATTAATATACAAAATATAAATATATGCATATATGCATACATCTCTAATCTTCAAAGTCATTTTCCCTATTCATTCTGTTTTCTCACTAAAAAACATGTCACCTATTAATTATTTTGCTGTCTACATTGTTTTATTCATTCTAAAATGTTATATATTTAGAATTGTAAAATATATGAATTATCTAATAGATTTATTTTATTTAGTCATATATGTTCATTTCCTTTACAAATGTCTTGTGGTTAAAGGGTAATTAATTTTAACATCAAATAACACTCATTGTGTGTGTGTGCATGTGTGTGTGTGTGTGTGTGTGTGTATGTGTGTACTAATGATTTTCATTTTATTTACTAAAAGGTGTAACAGTTATTTCTAATTTTAGATAATTATTAAAAATATCCTATGAATATTCAAATACCATGTTCTGTGCTGAATATAGCTATCAATCTTTTGGATAAATATCAAAGACCTGCATATCTGGATAGATGGCAAGAATGCATGTAATTTTGTAAGAAATTGCAAAAGTAGTAATATGACTGTAATATTTTTCATTCCTAACAACAATGTGTATTTTTTTCTCAAGTTTCACAAAATTCAGTATTCTGTGAATTTTGAGTAATCTATTTGTGCTATTATCTCATTAGTAATCATGTGGTACTCTAATAATATAAGATGAGTATATTTTTATGCATTTATTTTTATCTACATATTTTCTTAGATGAAATACATATTCAGAACTTTGATCCATTTTCATGAGGTATATTTTTACTCAACTTTTAGAGTTCTTTATTTATTTTATTTAATCATTTTTTAACACTCCAGATATTATTCCTCTCCCTGTCTACCTTTGACTGTTCCACATCCCATACCTCCAATCCTTCCTATCTCCGTGAGGATGTCCCCACTCCTCACCCCCTAACTCATCAGACTTCTACATTACCTGGGGCCTCAAGTCTCTTGAGGATTAGATGCATCTTCTCTGACTGAACTAAGACCTGGCAGTCCTTGGCTGTATATGTGTGTTGGGGACCTCATATCAGCTGGTGCATGATGCCTGTTGGTGGTCCAGTGTCTGAGAGATCTTGCGTGTCCTGGTAAGTTAAGACTTCTGGTCTTCCTATAGATTTGCCCTCTTCCTCAGCTTCTTCCAGCTTTTCCATAATTCAACCATAGGAATTCAATCACCATCATCTCTCCACTGGTTGGGTGTAAATATCTGCATCTGACTCTTTCAGCTGCTTTTGGGTTTTTTTGAGGGCAGTCATAATAGGTCTGTTTTGTGAGTACTCCATAGCCTCAGTAATGGTGTCAGGCCTTGATGCCTCCCTTTGACCTGTATCCCACTTTGGGCCTATTACTCGATCTCCTTATCCTCAAGCTCTTCTCCATATCTCTCTGCTGTTCTTTTAGACAGCAACAATTATGGTTCAGAGTGTTTGACCTTGGGATGGCAACACCATCCCTCACTTGATGTCCTATATTTCTGCTGGAGATGAGCTGTATAAATTCCCTCTCTCCACTGTAGGGCATTTCATCTCTGGTCCTTCCCTTTGAGTCTTGAGAGTCTCTCTATTCCCAGGTCTCTGGTACAATCTTGAGGATCCCTCAACTCTTACTTCCATAGGTTCCATGTTTCCACTCTTTCTACTGAGCTTCAGGGCTTCAGTCCTTTCCCCCACCCAATACATGACCATGTTCCCCTCTTCCCATCCCTTTCCTCTTTTCCACACAGTACACTCACTCACTCTCCTATCCTGTGATTGCTTACTTCTTTCTCCCAAGTAGGATTGAGGCATCCTCACTTGTGCCTTTTGGCTTGTTAACCCTTTTGAGTTCTGTGGGATGTATTCTGAGAATTCTGTACTTTTTGGCTAATATCCACTTTTTAGTTTTGGGTCTGAGTTACCTCTCTCAGGAAGTTACTTTGCCTGCAACTCAAGATAATCTCATTCTTAGTAGCTGAGTAGTACTCCATTGTGTTAATGAACCACAATTTCTGTATCCATTCTTCTCTTGTGGGAGATCTGGGTTGTTTCCAACTTCTGGCTATCACATACAAGGATTCTATGAGCATAGCAGGACACGTGCTCCTGTGGCATGGTGGGGCATCTTTTGGGTATATACCGAAGAATCTTCAGGTAGAACTTTTTTGAATTTTCTGACGAATTTCAAGATTGATTTCCAGAGTGGTTACCAGTTTGTAATCCTACCAGCAATGGAGGAGTGTTCCTCTTTGTCCACATCTTTGTCAACATGTGCTGTCACCTGAGGTTTTGATCTTAGCCATTCTGACTGTATAACGTTGATCACTAATGACTTTGAACATTTCTTTAGGTGCTTCCCAATCAAGATTCTGCTGATTTGGATTGTCTGTTTAGTCCTACACCTCATTTTTGAATGCGTTGTTTGATTTTTGGTGATTAGCTTCTTGAGTTATTTATATATTTTGGATATTAGCCATCTATCGGATTTGGGGTTAGTGAAGATTTTTTCCCAGTCTGTGGATTGCTAGTTTGTCCTATTGACAATGTCCTTTGCCTTCTAGAAGCTTTCTAGTTTCATGATGCCCCATTTGTCTCCCTTTTCACTTCTGATTTATTTTTAATTTGGATACTTGCTCTGGGCCCTGTAGTTAGTTTGGCTAACAGTTTATTTATCTTGCTGATTCTCTCAAAGAACCATCCTTTGGTTTTGTTGATTCTTTGTATTGTTCTCTTTATTTCTATTTGGTTGATTTCTGCCAGGAGTTTGACTATTTCCTGCCTTCTACTCCTCTTTGATGTGCATACCTCTTTTTGTTCTAGAACTTTCAGGTGTGCTCTTAAGTTCCTAAGGTAGATTGTAATGATTTATTTCCATCATTAATGTGATTAGATTTAAACAGTCCAAGATTATTAATGAATCTAATCTTGTGTATTTGTGGAATATTTCAATGAAGTGGGATGATCTGTCTTTAATGTGGTGACATCATCCAAAAGCCAGGAATCCTGGATGGAATAATTAAATGGCAAAAAGAAAAAGAAAATAATCAGTTGTCATTGGATTTTCTTTCCTCTACTTCTGAATTTCCTCAGCTCTGAACAAGATACAAGCTTTTCTGCAGCCTTAGTGCCTGACATTCTTGCTGTCATGTACTTTCCAATCTCAGAAGTGCTTTCTGCAAATATGAGTAAATTGGAAATACCTCCCCACTTTAAATGGTTTCTTCTCATTTATTTGTTCTAAGTACCAAGAAAACAATCAACTCAATATGTGACACTGAGATTTGGGTAATTATTGCTAAAATCCTGTCTTTGTTGTTCTTAGGATTTCTAAACTTGTGTTCCATGATTTTTAATACTTTGAAATAACCATCTATTAGAGAATTAGAATGAAGTGTGCAAAATTTTCATGAACTGAATACTAGCAGTAAAAAGAGAAAACTTTCAGTAGACATGGATGGGAAAAGTTGTTCATGAGTTTCCACAAAGAACTCGGAATCTCTTTGGGAACTGATATAAAATCCTCTCATTCTATACTGGAGAATATTCTACCCATATTTTCTAATGCTAAGTAAATTTGAGTGATTGACCTATATGAAACACATTACAATGAATTTATTTGGCTGAAGAAAATTAAATTAGATAAGAGTCATACTTTGGCATAATTATTGTTCATATAATTTTTAACTAGAATGGTTACAGAAATCAGAAAGTAAAACTGAACAAAATTTAATAAAAAAAAACACAGTTTGGCAAATAAAACAGTGTGAACTTGGTGAAAATTATAAACAGAAATGTGTAACTGAGTAAAAAAATGAGGTTAAAACTTGTTTAAAATGAAGACATGGTGTTCATTGACAAAATGGTTAAATTAATAAAGGGAAAAATTCATAATTGAACTTGCAACAGAACAAAGGTAAAATTCTTGTAGAACTGAAACTTGTAGCAATACAAACACATTTGCAAAATTTTGAAGATATTTCTTTAGACAAAGCCAGCCTCCACAACATCCTTCTTCATCATAGCTTCCTAAGACAGCATTGTGTGAGATCGACTTTAAGATCTACAAAAGTCTCAGAAGCTGTGGTTACAGAGGGGCAGGATAAACGTGCTGTTTTTCCATGGGGCTCGTTCTGAAGGAACGTAGACTATAAGAGATGTGTTATTATGGAGGCTTTGAAGAAGGTACTGAAGTCTAGCCCTCCACCCACATACATAGCAGATGTACAGCTTGGTCTTCATGTGGATCCCAAACAACTGAAAGCTGTTAAAGAGAAGTGGATAATATTTTACTAGTTGAGCTGATTTGTCTGGCTTCAGGAGGGGAGGGTGTGTCTAGCCTCTCAGAGACCTGAAGTACCAGTTTTGAGGGATCACCAAGGAGTTCCCATCTGCTCAGAGGAAAAGGGGAGGAGCAATAAGTGAAGGACTATGGGAGGGGATGGCCGGTAGGGGAGAGTGAGCAGGAAGTAAAATGACTAAAAAATAAAATTCAATTAAAAGAATGATGTATATCAATATTAGATGACTTTCATGAAATTCCTGAACAGGACTGATATATACGAAGACATTGAAGATGAGGCCCACGTCTCAGTGATGACTGTGGGATATTTGAGATGCCATAAGTGTGGTACGTTTGCTGAAGAAACTTCAGCTCAAGCACAGAGCTACAATCACTGTCCTCCGGAGAGGGGAGCGGGTGGCTACAGAAGCCTTTTGGAATCTACATGATTCCATCAAATCCTGGGTGATAGCTTGAGGATTTGGTGTTTTATGCTAGGTTTAAATCTTCTAGGACGTATGTTATTACTCCCCCCCCGCCCCAATACACACTTCCTTTTTGTCTCTTTTGAAATAGGAGAGTGCTTGGTCTGTTTTATTTTATGTTGGAAAAATATAATTTCAGGAAAAATTCTGAAGTGAGCTTTCAAGTAAATTTAAAACTATTAAGAAGATGGGGTTTTTAATGCTAGACTGAATGCATTTAATATTGTTAAATTATCTTCAGCCCATAAGGAGCAAGTATGAAATGTTATGAACTCTCCTGAACAGGCTCAAGTAGCGAAATGCTTGAACCTCAGAGAGCAATGTTGCTTTGGAAGGCAGTGGGTCTTCATATCTTTATATCTTTATATCTTTGCCTTGCTTCTAGCCTTCTTTCTGTTTCTCTTCTTTTTAAATATAAGCAAGCTTCTGCCACATACTCCTAGCCTCCTAAACCTCCTGGCAATACATATTCTCTATCATGGCTATTCCATGTGAACCATGAGACAAAATAAACTTATCATCTTTGAAGCTGCTTTTATCAGGTATTTACTTGTAGTTAGGAGAAAAATAACTAGCCTGTATTTGCTAGTACCAGAAAAGTACTCAGGGATGCCTTCAGTAACTATACCCCATGTACTTTGACTATGTTTAAATTATTATTTTATTTTAAAATTTATGCAATTTCTATGTGGAGTAACATGATAAAGAACAATGAACAACTTGCAGATTTGTTTCTTCTCTTGTACCATGTTCGTCTTGGGAAACAAACGTAGATCAGAAGTCTCCATGAAAGGTGCCCCAGCCACTATGCAATCTCTTTTACACCACCATGATTATAATTACTGTAAATAACTCATATCTGAATTTCTACCGCTAAAACTAAGGGTATTTTTATTTCAATCTATTGTCAGGGTTGTACAGCTTACATCTTCTATGTGAGTTTATAACTATTTCTAAATTTTGAGAAAAGTTGAATTTTAGAAAATTTAAGAGTAAAAAAGTACATCTTACAATCCTCCACCTCACACATTGCTAAGGCGAAGTTGTTTTAATATTGGGTTAATCCAGCTTTCTGATTCTTATGCAGTGTTTTTAATTTTTCATCATTGTTGGGCTGAGTGCCGGGGAGATTCCCACAGAGATCTCTGGCCCAGCTCGGTGCTCTGATTTGGGTGAGGGGGAGAGAACCCAGGCAGGGAGAGAGAACAGCTTTCACCACCCCACCCCCATTTCAGTTGCTTGGGCCAGGCTGAACCAGCAGGAGTCTGACTAGCTGGCTAGGGGTGCAGGGGAGTTTCTGGAGGTGATTTCAGGAGAACAAATACCTTCCCAATCACTGGTGTTACAACTCTTATGGCAGAAGCTCTCAGTCGATGGAATAATTATTGCACACCTTTTATCCTTCTGAATAGGAGTCTTAAAAACAGTTTTTGGATGGGTCAGTATCTGACAGCAGGAACTTCCTATTGGTTAGGCCTGAGAGCTGGAGCATGGTCCTGCTTCTACAACTGATCTGTCTTGACCTGTGGTTATGTCCTCAACTGTGAAGGAGGGACTTGGGGAGTTGTCCTATGTGACTGATCTGTCTCAAACCTCTCTATAGGTGGTTGTGGGGGGCTGTAGCTATGTGAGAAGGCCCTGACTGGAAATGCACCTGCTGTTCCTTTTAGGGTCCCCAGGGTTTCAACCTATCTCAACCTGGAATCAATTTTCACAGCCCACCGGCCTCCACACCGTGGATCAAATGAATGTAATTGCATAGGTTTGTTATAGGTTGCTCTATTGATTCATTTCCTTAAGATATACCATGTGATCCAACCATGTCCTTGGCAAATGTTCAAAGGATTCAATCTTTTAACCCACAGGTATTTGCTCAGCCATGTTCATGGCCAATCTGTTCATAATAACTAGGAAATAGAGACAAAGTGCCTATCACTGATGGAATGAATAATGAAAAATATGGTAGTCATACGAAATGGAAAATTATAAAGTTATATAAAATACTGAATAAAATTTGTTAGTAAATATATGCAAACAAAAACACTGAGTGATGCAATTCAGACCCAGAAAGACTTTGGTTCCTAGTGCAAATCTGCATATATGAATATATAACCCACAGAAACCACAGAAACCAGGAAAGTAAGCATTCATTGTGGGGATCAAAGTATAGAGTGGCAAATACAACAGAATGTTAGTGATATTAAGGAGAAAAATGAAAAGAATGGTAATGCTTAACTGGAAAGGAAGGTCAATTCAGGAGAGAAGGTGAGGCGATTTTGAAAAATGTCATAAGGAAGCATATTATTTTTTATTTTCCTAAATTATCCCTAAAATGATATTAACATTACCACAAACCATAAGCTAACTTACTAGAAAACAAGTAAGAAGTATGAAAACTTCCTTTAGAATTGTTTGTCGGGACAGCATGAAAGGCTCCCAAAACAACACAGGTTATTGCTACTGCCCTTGGTTGCTTCCCACAAGTTGATAGTCAAGTCTGTTGGTAAAGACAACAAATATTTTAGGCACAGGATTCAAAGGATTTGACCTTGATCTGATTTAAAAGTCTATTCCCTGAGAGGTGGCTTTCCTGGCAGCAGAAGATGCTTTGCAAGCTACCAAGAGAAGTTATGAATAATATTACCTGGCTGTGATGTCTCCATATGGTACCGCTCATGGTGTAACAGTGGCATTCATAATTTCATGGAAATCAGCAGCAATCTAGGAGGACTTAAGGATTACTCAATTGGAAGAAAAATTATACCTGGTGATGGCAACATAGGCCAAAATCTGTTGGGTAGTGAAATCATACCTCTTAGGAGAAAACCTACAACTGTCTCTTTATCAAGTCAATGTAACTCTTAATTTCATTCTAAATACTTACTTTATATCCTCAGATAAGTGTACTTTTTATATATCCCATTAATAAAACATCTCTTTGCAGCTGTGAGAAACCAGAACAGAAAAGCAAAACTCGTCACAATGCAGTGAGCACCTGGAGCCTGCAGTGCCCTGTCTGAATTGAGGCATCTCTACTCCAAGCTCCACACCTGTGTTTCAGGTTCAGTTTATAGTTCTACACAACAAAACAAGTAATATCGCTTATTTCCTTCCATTCTCATTGCTTACTCATACTGAAAAATAAATAAAAGTAATATTTATCGACATATGTTGCCTTCTTAATATAGTGTATTCTCAGTTCTCAAATAAAATTAGTGAGATGAATTATTTCTAGTACTTCTATTTAGTATATACAGTAATGAGTACAGGTTTATACTTAAATTCTAATAGTTATCTACATTGCTAATCCTTTCATTGCTGTTAGGATTCAAAATAGAGTCAATTCTTGTTTATGATGTATGTGGAATTCTTAAATACTATTCAATAGAAGTTTGGAAATATTCAAATTCCCATCAGTTTTCTGGTTGGAGAACAAATCACTGCAGTTCTACTTAAGGGATACAAATAAAAATTACATTTGATTTCTTTCTACTTCTGCTGTGTAAAGCCCGGCTTCTAAGAAAACATCGATAATAATAACAGCAAAAAGAATATATTTTGGTGGTAGAAAACTACATATTAGAGTTAATCAAATTAAAGCGATCCTAGGTTTGGTATGTAATACTCTTTCTAGTCTGTGTGTGTGTGTGTGTGTGTGTGTGTGTGTGTGTGTGTGCTTGTTCTGTACTATATGATTCTAAAGCCTATCTACATATCATATATTTATATTCTTGTAACTATATCAAAGTTTTAATTTATTCTATCATTAATTCTATAAGAATAAAAGGATATATTATGATATTAGGTTATATATATTATTGAATTATACATTTATATAAAAATACTATTTAGTAAGCATCAACTAGAAATGTTATTGTAGTAAAGACTTTTCTCACCAAAATTCAAATTTAATTCTCACTACTATCATTTAGTTTCATGAGTTATTTTCTAATGCCTTAAAGTCTTGCTTCCATATATGACACACATACTTAAAATTATTTATAATGTTTGCACATATATAATGTATCTAAATAAATATCAAATAATCATCCTGTAAGTCTAGTCCTTCTAAGTTTAGGCATATAGTGTAATGAGCATGATTGTCTCATGATGAGCACACTTTACTCTTCATTTTTCAATACACTATCAAACATTTCTAAACCTCCCTGAAAAAGGAAGCCATAACTTAGACCCCTAAGAGAACCTGCCTATACCTATGCAAGCAAAAAAATAATAATTACGCTATGCTGTACTCTCTGAGCACACGTTCTATTCAAACAAAAGCACAAAGGAAGTTTTATCTCATTGTCATCCCAACTCAATACACTGAACTAATCAACGATAGACAAATGAGCTTAAATAGCCTAGTTTGCCTTTGAAAGTATGATAATGTATGACAGATGATTCTAAAAGCCAAAATAATTCATATTTATGCTTCTCACATAGTACTATGACTCTGAGTGTATGTTTTAAGTATTCATTTGAGCTCTCCTGGTTCACAGAGGGTACTTTTGTATTGTAATGTGTGAATAAACCTTACCTGATCTTATCATTGACAAGTTCTATCAAGCTTTGTGACATTTAGATATGAAGAAAATATGAATATACCCCTCACAAATAACAATAAATCAATAAAATAAAATATTGTTATAATTTCAAAACAAATAACAAAACTTCCATTATAAACATCTTTAACAAGGAACAGTTACTAGACATCTGTGCAAATGCACTTATGGGAATAGAGGGAAGAAAAACCAACCCCTGTTCAGATGGAGGGTGTTTGTGAGCCTGCATTTGTGAATGATGTCTTCAATATCTGTGGGGTACAATGGAACCCGAAGGAACAGCATATGTAAAAACACAGATAACAAAGACATAGATATTTTAGCTTGCCTGCCATGCTTGGGGAATTCAAGGAGCTAAATGTATCAAAAGTATTGTTTGCAGGAAATGAATTTAGAAATAAGGTAAAATATGAGTCAAATAATATGTAAAACAGTGAAAGCATTAAACATTGGAGTAAATTTTCTTTACTCATATACTTTACATATTTGATTTCCCTGATAATTGTCTTCATTTTCAGAACATCTTATAGCCATGTATCCAGGAACATAAAACTAATGATTTGTTATTTTCCACATCTCTAGAAAACGAAGAGCTTCAGATATATTGTGCACTCCCACAAATAAATACAATCGAAGTACAAAGAAGCATAGAAAACCAAAATGATAGTTCCCTTAAGCCTTCAATATTCTAGTACATCACCCAATTACTTTTTAGTTCAATTTTAAAGGTAGTATTTGTATCATTAAAATAGGAGGCAAAGTTTAGAACAGAGGCAGAAGGAACACCCATTCAGAGCCTGCCCCACATGTGGCCCATACATATACAGCCACCAAACTAGATAAGACTGATGAAGCAAAGAAGTGCAGGCCGACAGGAACCAGAGGTAGATCTCTCCTGAGAGATACAGCCATAATACAACAAATACATAGGCAAATGCCAGCAGCAAACCACTGAACTGAGAACAGGACCCACGTTGAAGGAATCTTAGAAAGAACTGAAAGAGCTTGAAGGAGCTTGAGACCCCATATGAACAACAATGCCAACCAACCAGAGCTTCCAGGGACTAAACCACTACCCAAAGACTATATACATGGACTGACCTTGGGCTCCAACCTCATAGGTAGAAATGAATAGCCTAGTAAGAGCACCAGTGGAAGGGGAAGCCCTGGTCCCTAAGACTGAACCCCAGTGAACATGATTGTTGGGGGGAGGGTGGCAATGGGGGGAGGATGGGGAGGGGAACACCCATATAGAAGGGGATGGGGAGGGGTTAGGGGGGATATTGGCCTGGAAACCGGGAAAGGGAATAACATTCGAAATGTAAATAGGAAATACTCAAGTTAATAAAGATGGAAAAAATGCTCTGCTTCATTACAAAAAAATTAAAATGGTTAATAAGTTGGTTGAAAGGCTTTTAACATGTAAAAATGCTTATAATTTGTTTTTTCTTCAAAAATAGGCCTTTTTCACGTGATAGTAAAGTGAATTAGATATGCAGAGCTTACTTGATACAAGCTTAAATAGAGAAAATGGTTGGAATGCATAATAGATGTAAGGATATGGAGGTTTAAACTCAATTAGCATATTAACCTTAAGTATCAACTGGATAAATACCAACACTAACTTAATTTCTTCACTAGAAGTAATTAAGGACTTTGTAAAAAAATTCAAGAAAATAAGAAACTATTGATTCTTTAAAATATTTTATGGAGGGAAACATACCCTAAACTTAATTCTTTAGTTCTTGTTTGATATTATAGTGCTTTATTTTAATTGTACTGGGATTAGACAGTTGCTTGATATTTCAATGAAGTTTCTTTTTTATTTTTACAGTGAATGTAAAAATAACTATTATGATTTATTATAATAATCTATTAACTATTATGATCTATATTAATTTCTTGAAAAGTTTAAAACTCTTGTGTATTTTAGTAACATACTACTATGATATCAAATTTGTTCTGTGAAATGATGGCCATTTGTATTTACTGTGGAGAAAGGACATTTCTAATCTGCTTCCTTCTTGACATACTGGAAGTTCCAAGTGACAAGTCTCATGGAGTTCCTATGTATTCCTAATTAGTAAGTGTATGCTGCAATACTACAAATTAATATATCCGAAGGAAAAAAGAGAGCATAACATTGTTTTGTATCTCAATTATCTTTTCCCATATAAATACCTCTGTACATGAGAAATTTGAGCCAAGAAACACTTATTATTTCACATTGTTTCCAAGGGACAAGATTTAAAATCCAGATTAACTGAATACTTTTTCATCTGTCTATTTTTGGATCAGAAAATAAATCAGAAGGGTTTATGATCAGCCTCATTCTTGCTGTATAAGAAAATACAATTCCAAGCTGCCTCTAATGGCTACTAAAGGCCACCATCTATTCTTGTATATTTATATCTCCATTGTGTGGGTTACTAGTAGGATCTGGCTCTATGATATCAATGGTAGAAGGAGAGGTGGGAGCAGAGGAAAAGAACACATAATGAATTCCATTTCCCATGGGTTAATCAAGGTGTGAATATCAAGGGGCAGGACTCATTCTTGACAGTTTAAAAGCTGAATCTTTGATGTGCAGTTCTGATGTGAGTTATGCTGAGATAGGTAAAATGGCATTGTTCAAAAAGCCTTCATGGGATTTTCCTGATTTGAGACAGTGTCTGTAACCTCAAGGCTTCTGAGATCCCCAGTCCCATTTCTGACTAGCTATATTTTTTTGGAAATTAACTGTAATGATCTCTGCAAAGTGTTATTCTTGTGATTAAAGTTTTTTTAAGAAGCATGTTATTGAAACAAAAGACAATTTCTGAAAAGATAAATACAGGGAAGTCTGAAAATATTAAACAGGAAGCCTTGAGGTTTACAGAACATGTAACCATAACTGAGCATTGCAGTATGGAGAGCAGTTGAGAGCCTTTATCGTGCTCAGGTAGGCAAGTTTTCTCGAGTTTCATCATATGGAAGAGCTAGAACTCAATCTCCAGAACTTCCTCTCCAACAGACTAAGCAAACATTTTTCAAAACTGGCTATTTCTGCACATGCTTGGTCTATCTGGAGTCCTCAGCTTCCAACCCAATATTTTGTGCTGGGTTTTCAACAACATGAGTCAAGTTACTTGTATACATCATATATGACTTATTTTCACACCGTGAACAGAGGTACGTAGAAATCAAGGCAAAGATCAGCCTAATTGGTTGTGCAGCATCAAAAATCAACCTTCATCCCTGTTTCATCTGCCAGTGAGTGGATATGTTTTCTCTGCCCATTTATACTCTAAGCTTCATAGCAGCAAAGATGATATTATCACCATTACATTCATGGAACTTACTTTCAGGTGTGTAAGCCTAAAATGACATCTAGTACACAATGTACTGTACTATACTGTGGTAACGTAGTCAAAGTAATAATGTAAGATTATAGCTTTTGCTCCATGCCTTATTACAGCTTAATAAATATGAATTATTTTATGCTTCCGATAATGAGGTAATGTGCAACTCAAAAGCACCCTGTCTTACGTCTTAAACCTTTCATTTTATTCTGATGTAAATGAAGTATTGAAAAATTGATATTACTTTTTAATTAATTGAGAATTTTATAGAATCATTGGCTTCTTGCTCCCACCATATGCCCTCAACTACTTAAAAGATGCGTACTCTCCTGAGAAACTAATTTTTCTCCGACTATAATTCACACCTGCAGATTCCGCTTCTATACTGTGTGTTGATCAGCGAGAGGTGTTAGCCCTGGCTCAACATTTCCTCTGGTGCCTGCTGTTATCCTGGGAAACTTGCTCCTAACTCTTTGATCGTACATGCTGTTGAGAGCAGATGTCTACAGAAGAAAGATTCATCACTTTCGTTTGTTGTTCAACCTTGTAAGTATGCTTTGATAACTTCTAAAGTTGAGAGAATAGAAACGTAATGTTTACCTACAAACTTTCCCCCTTGAGATGTTAAAATTTACACAGATATGCAGGCTAAATCTCTATTTAATTAAAAGCCTTTATGTAATACTCAGAAATAATCTCTCCTTTTATATTAAAACTTGGTAACTAAGTAATTCTATCAACTTTAGTTTTTTTCTTACATCAGAATTAGTTCTTTATCAGGAAAGTGTGTGTTTAAAGAGAAAATATGACTTCATTTTTGTTTAATCAGACAGAATCATGCTGGAATCCTCACTGCCCACCATTCTAATCATAACTATTAGTGCCCAGATACATTTGACAAGAACAGGGTTTTTATGATTGTGATCATCTAAAAAATCTATAGAGAATTATATTCATATTTTACATTTGGATCATTTCATAGTTGCACAGCATCTACTCTATTCAAACTCAAGATTCACATGTTTACATGAATTCTAGTAATTATTCTCTTTGATCTATGTCTTTCAATTATACTGAATTATTGATTTTTTATGATAGCACATGGTTTTTAATATAATTATTACTATCTATAAAAGTGTTTAGGGTAACTATTTTTTACCACAAAGTGAACCAACCTATTCTTTTCAACTACAAATTAATTCATACTTTCTGTACAATTTAACAAATGTTTATTTTAAAATGGCTAAGAGTCAGAAATCAACCTGGACCTGTGGGATCTCTCAGACACTGAGCCGCTAACTGGGCAATATACACCAGCTGATATGAGAACCCCAACATATATGCAACAGTGGACTGCCATGTCTGGACTCAGTCAGAGAAGATGCTTTGAACTTTTGAGAGACTTATGGCACCAGGGTGTGGGGACAGGCGGGGAGAGGTGGGAAATGGGGGGTAGGAGTTGGAGGTGGGAACCTCCTTTTAGAGACAGTAAGGGGGGAATGTGCTATATGGAACAGTTGGAGGGGGGACTGGGAGGAAGATAAAGTCTGGAATGTAAAACAAGAGTAAAGAATAATTTAAAAATTGCAAAACAAAAGAATAAGAGTCAGTAAAACAACAACAATAAAAAACATCTTACCTCAACAACTTTTCATAATGTACTTTCTTAGTGATCAAGCCATGTAATAGAACATGAATTATTAGCACTTACTGTTTCTTATAAAGATGAGTAAGTGGGTAATTATAATTGAAGAACAACAGGCAGATCTGAAAGCTAGTAAAGGAAAGGAAAATTAAAATGATCTCAAATTTAAAGCAGACAACTCCATGTTAGAAGAAAGGAGGAAAAAAGACATTTCCTTTCCACTGCATGAATTATGGCAACTTTCTACTAAGTTACTACATTTTGAACTGTGCTCGTGAAGAATAAACTCAGGATGAAAGTGAATTGGGTGTGAGAAACTGTTTATCATGGGTTGAATGCTCAGGTAACAGGGTAGAAAAAATGAATATATGATAAGGAGTCTTTTCTTTGAAATTTTGTTGTGGTTCTAGAAAGGTTAAAATTATGCAATCACAAAAGAAGAATGAACAAAATTAGTCTCACTTAATCTACAAAAGAAATGTTATCTATCTTACTCTAGATAGCAGTAAAGTAAGTAATATATAAATAGTAAAATAGTATGAAGTAAGTAATATATAAATAGTTTACCTTTCAATAATTTCAATAGTTTAGCTTTCAAGATAAAAACCAGTTGCTATTGAAACCATTTTCTACTGCCTACCCCACTTCTCCCCATCTTTTTACTGTGATCTTCATTAATAAATATGTTATTGTCATTCACACAAACAGGGCCAAGTACCATGTCACAATGTGAACACATAAATAATAGTAAAGACTATGCCTTTTTTAAGGAAAACACTTTTTAGCTTATGATAATAGTTACTCTCTCAATCCCTTCTCCATGTATTTTGAGACATAGAATTTAATAATTAGAAAAGCCCTTAGATATTTAATGTTTAACTATATCATTTTCAAAAGAAGAAACTGACCCAGTAGAGAGAATCCTATATCATTTCCTCTTAATTTATACTTTTTCTTTTCTATTTCATACACGTTTGCTTTTTTATTTTGTATGCCTGAACTACTTCTTTTCTGTACTCCAAAGACGTAGTCAGCAGAAAATAAGCTGCATTTTTAGGAAGTGCAAAACCTATTGACAGTAATAATGCTGTGCTCAGCATGGATGTGTAAGCAGCAGAGTGGATTTATTACATTTAACGGTAATAAACTAAATGTTTATGTTCTGTATTTGAATAAGTTATACAATAATTCTATAGCTAAAGTCTGGATTTATGTGGAAATCTATGAGGAGGTTTAGAAGGTGTCTCAATGGGATTTCATAGCAGTTTTTCAAAGAAAATATGAGAAAGAACATAACACTTGACAGGTGGAGCTGTCACCTACATATAGACATTGGGAAGAAAAGAGTCCTTTTTGTATGCTATAAATTTAGGACACATTCAGGAGTGGATGAGTTTGACCCATTCTCCTTTAATATCTGAAAGTTTTGTTTAGGGGATTCTCCAAATACATTATCACTAATCTTCAATACTATGGGTAGATTTTACTATCTCTCAAACTTTTTGTAGTGATGCATTTTATATAGAAACTACTACATTTCTTTTTGAAAATTTATTTACTCTCTCATATATTACACCATGACCACAGTTATACCTTCTTCTCTCCTGCCAATCCCATCCCCTTCACCCCTCTTTTCCAAATACAATTCTCCCCCTTTTCACTTCAGGAAAAGGAAGAACAACCAATGGTATCAACCAAACATGACATGTCAAGTTGCAATAAGTTTTGCATAGCCCTTCATATTTAGGATAAAAAAGAGGCAACACAGTAGGAGAAAAAGGGTTCCAAAAGCATGTCAAAGAAGATAGCCACCACTCCCACTGTTAGAGTCCCACAAAAAGACCAAACTATTAAAACTCTAACATATGCACAGGATCTAGACTGTGAAGGCTTCTTGATGCTTAGTTAAGTCACTGTGAGCCTCTCTGAGCCTACGTTAGTTTATTTTTGTGATATCCTTAAACCACATGGATGCTAAAATAATTTTCCCCCTCTTTCACAGGATTCCCTGAATTCTCCAAATTCTTGGACTGTGAACATCTGTTTTCATAAGTTGCTAGATGCAACCTTTCTAATGACAATTTTGTTTAGGCATCAGTCTATGAACATAGAATAACATTGGAAGTCATTTCATGGATTTCTTTTTTTCATTCGTGTTTGGTCCTAACATAGGTCACTAGGCTATCCAGACTCTGACTCCTGGCCCTCCAGCAGTATCAAGGATAGGTTCCTACTTGTAGCTTAGACCTTACTTTGGACCAGTCACTGGTTGTCCACTTCTACAATTTCTGTACCACCTTTATCCCTGCATACTTTGCAAATAGAACAAGTTGTAGGTGAAGGAGTTTGTGGTTGGATATCTCAGTCCCTACACTGGAGCCATGGCTGTTTAAAGAAAATTGTCGTTTCAGGCTCTGTTTGCCCCATTACTAGGAGTATTATTATGTTCACCCTCAAAGATTCCTCAGAGTTTCCATTGCACTAGTTTTCTCCCTTATTCACAAAATTCCTCTCATCGTTCCATTTGTCTCTTCCAGAACTCTCTTTAGGCATCATCCCCCCCCCAAAAAAAAACTCTTTCCCTGCTCCCAATAACCTGACCTCTCCAAGATAACTATTTTAATCTTCCTTCTCAAGGAGATTCATATGGGCCCATCCTCCCTAGGCCCACGAGCTCTCCTTGTAATATAGCCTTTCTGCATCTTGTGTTGTAGCATGATTTGCCTTTATATCATAGCTAATGTTCACTTACAACTGAGTACATATCATACTTGTCTTAATGGGCCTGAATTACCTATTTCAAGATGATTTTAATTTTCTAGTTACATCCTTTTGCCTGAAAATCTCACAATTGCATTTTTTAAACTTCTAAATACTACTCCATTGTGTAAATGTACCACATATTCTTTAAATATTCTTTTTTCAAAGGATTTCTTAGGTTGTTTCTAGGTTCTGACTATCATGAATAAAGTTGCTATGAACATAGTTGAGCAAACACCCTTGTGGTAGAATTACCATCCTTTGTATATATGTCCACAGTAGAAAATTGTGCTTGAGATAAGTCAACATCCAATTTTCTGAGTGACTGACTTATTGATTTCCAAAGTTACTGTACAAGTTTACACATCCACCAACAATGGAACAGTGTTCTACTTGTTCCACATCCTCATCTGCTTGAGTTGTCACTTTAAGTTTTGATCTTAACCATTCTGACAGGTGCAAGATGAAATCATGAAGTTGTTTTTATTTGCATTTCCCTAACTTCTAAAAAAGATGCTTCTCAGCTATTTGAGATTCCTCTGTTGAGAATTTTCTGTTCTGATCTGTACCCATTTTTAATTGAATATTTTGCTTTCGTATCATCTACTTTCTTGAGTTCTTTATATGTTTTAGATATTAGCCCTCTGTTAGACGATGAATTGGTAATATTTCCCTTTCTGTAGGCTGATGTTTTGTCCTATTGACAGTGGCCTTTACCTTATTGAAGATTTTCAGCTTTATGAGGTTCCATTTATTGATTGTTGTTCTTCGTGTTTGTGCTATTTCTGTTCTGTTCAGGAGGTGGTCTCCTGTGCCAATGCATTCGAGGATATTTCTCATTTTCTCTTTTTTTTTCTCAGATTCAGATTACCTGGTTATGTTCAGGTCTTTGATTCACTTGGGCATGATTTTTATGCAGGATGATAGAAATGAATCTATTTGAATTCTTCTGCATGCTGACTTTCTGTAAGTCTACCACCATTTCTTGATGATGCATTCTTTTTTTCTTATTCTATGATTCTGGCTTCACTATCAAAAATTCAGTGTCCGTAGGTACATGAATTTAAGAGTACAATGCTAAAAAGTGAAATCATTTTATTTTTGGAAATAAAGCATTTGGTCTATTTTCTCCTTAATGTATGTTGCTTTTCTATAGAATATATTCTGAATTTTTGTTTTCATCCAAGTAAGTTATATATAAGTAAAGTAGGGCACATAGTTTCTCATATAAATACAGATAAATACATCTAAGACTACATGATTTCACTAAAATTCCATATTCATTTAATGAATGTTGAAGCAAAAAAAAATTCTCTTCTCCAGGTTCATTGATTATATGTAAGCATTATTAAACCATTCTCATTTCATTTTTACAATTGTTTCACTAGAGTTCTTAGTTGTTTAATATGCAAAACTAAATTTTTATTTGGGGGAGTAAACAATGTCAACTTCATTATATCAACCTCATTAATAATGGATGCTACTGTACAAACACTGATAATGTTGAACTAGAAAACATTCCCTGCATGAAAGCACAATCAATGCTCAAATGAAGTACATTTTTAAGATTTAAATAGTATAGAAGTAATTCCACATTAACTAATAAAAACAGTAAAAATACAGAATATCACAAACTCTTTTGAAAATATCACATAATAAAAACACAAATATCATTCACAGATTATGCTACCAAATGAAAATAAATTATCAATGACAAATTATAATTAGAGAGAATTTAGTCCAATGAGATTTATAAATGAAAAAAAAAGTGTTTTGAATATAAGTTTGATATGTGGATCTATAGAATATACTTTAAATGTGTTGGCAGGTTTTTTACAAAATAGCCTTAATACATTCTATTAAAGTTGGAGCAAAATATTATCATTATTTATTGAAAAGGCCAATAAATAAATTTTTTGTGATTGTTATTTTACATTTTAAGAAATACCTTGAAATTAAACATCCATTTAATGATTTACCAAAAAATTAATAATATCTATATGCAGAAAGTATATTGCAAGACATACAATTATTACTATATTGCACATGTTATAGATCTGTTAGTCATGATTACTCTCTTGGAAAACCATATGACCACTGTAAAACATCCACAATCTAAATGTTTATATCTATTATCACCAACGTTTCAACAGGTTTTTAGAATATGTGTTTCAAGATAAAATTAAAATAACATTTTGTGTGTGCGTTGTGTGATTCAGATGCTCTGATTGTGTGGTTTTTATAAGATCCATACATATTCTGAGAGAAAATTCAAAGCCTAAGGGACAATTCAAAAACATTCATATCTATGAAATGACAGTCTAAGCTTTTAAGAAAAGAAATGCATAGACCAATATATTCTATGAATACTAATGGAAAGCTGTAAAACATAGTGTAACCCAAAAGCAAACTGAAAACTAAAAAACAGTTTATAGTATAACCAAGTGATATTTTGCATGAGGAAACAAGTATGACTCAATATAAACAAATCAATTACTGTAGTAGAATAACACACCTACAAAATGAATGGCAAAAGCCAATGTTGGGAAGCTGCTTAGGGCTGCTTTGCTTGTTCCAGAGGGTTAAAGAGCATGGAATATGGGTGGGGGAAGGGAAGCTTACCTATATAATTCAGAAGTCTGATAGAGGTGGAATAGAGGCATAGGATAATTATCTAAACACTCTCTTTGACATAAAGAAAGGAAGGAAGGAAGGAAGGAAGGAAGGAAGGAAGGAAGGAAGGAAAGAAGGAAGGAAGGGAAAGAACGAAAGAAAGAAAAGAAAAAAGGAAGAAAAGAAAAAGAAAATCTAATTAGATAATTCAAATAAATCAGAGAGACAATTATTACACGGAATATGGAGGAAATGATTAAAAGTGGATGAGCAAGCATCTTTGTGGAAAGACTCAGAGATCATCGGTTATGTTTCCAGAAGTGTTGTCTCTGGATCATATGCTATTTTAATTTGTAATGTTTTGTTTTGATGACCTCCATTATGACTTCCATAGTGACTGTATCATACATTACAACCAGTTAATTATATGTTTCCCTAAATCTTCACTAACACATGCTGCTGTATGACTTCTTAATGATGATCATTCTGTGTAAGATAAGAGCCCATTGTGAGTGGGTAGAATTGATTCAAGTTTCTCCCCATTTAACTATTGGCTTCATAGATATTGCCTTTATTATGATTAGCTATGGACATTATGTCCCTGATCTCCCCAAGACAAGAAGAGGTTGGAATTTTGTCATAGACTTTTTCAGTATCTAATGGGAGTTGAACATTTTTGTATTTTTTATTCAGTTTTATTGTTTAGTGAATTACATTGATTGATTTTTCACTCAATACTGAACAACCCCTCCATCCCTGAGATAAAGACTACTTGATATTTGCATTGCTTAGTAGATGTGGAAGGACAAAGATGGACTATCATGGTATTCTTGATCCACTTAAAAGTGGGATACAGAGATAAACCAAGAATTGAGGATAATATCTATCAAGTTCTAGCTAGAGCAATAAGACAACTAAAGGAGATCAATAGGATATGATTTGGAAAGAAGGAAGGAAGTCAAAATATTGCTATTTGTAAATGATATGATATACATATCATTTATACAAGCTACCACAAACATTCTTCCACAGAATTCCCATGCCTAATAAACCCCTTCAACAAAGTAGTTTGATAAAAAAATTATCTAAAATAATCAGTTACTCTTCTTTATACAAATGATAAATGAGCTGAGAAAGGAATTAGTTAAACAATACCATTCACATTAGCCACAAATAATATCAAATATCTTGGTGTAACTCTAACCAAGCAAATGAAAGACCTGTATGACAAGAACTTAAGACTTTCTGAAGAAAAAAATTGAAAGAGATATCAGAAGATGGAAAGATTGCCCCTGTTCATGGATCTATAGAATTAACACAATGACAATTGTCATCTTACCAAAAGCAATGTACAGATTCAAGACAATCACCGTCAAAATTTCAACACAAGTATTTACAGACCTTGAAAGAACACTTCTCAACCTTATATGGAAGAAAAAAAGACCAGTATACATGTACGGCAAAAGAACTTCTGGAGGTAGTATCATCCCTACCCTCAAGATACACAGTAGAGCAATATTAATAAAAACTACATTGTATTGAAATAGAAACACACATGTTGATATATGTAATCAATAAAGGACCAAGAAATAAACCAATGGACCTACAGAAACTTGATTTTTTTACCAAAAAGCCAAAACCACACAATGGACAAAAGAAACCATCTTCAACAAATGGTGCTGGTCTAACTGGATGTCTGCATGTAGTAGAAGGCAAATAGATGCATATGTATTACCATGTACAATACTCAAGTCAAAGTGGATCAAAAATCTTAACACAAAACCAGATACAGTAAATGTAATACAAGATTAAATGGGAATAGCCTTATATGCATTGTTATAAGAGATAACATTCTTAATAGAACACCAATAACTCAAGCACTAATATCAACAATTAATAAATAGGACCTAATGAAACTGAATATCATCTTAAGACAAAGGGAACCATCGACAGGACAAGACAGTAGCCTACAGAAAAGGAAACGTTCTCCAACAACTTTATATTTTTCAGAGGGCTAATATCCTAAATATATAAAGAATTAAAAAAGTTATACACTAAAACCCCAAGTAACCCAATGTAAAAGGGGGCTATAAATATAATCAAAAAGTTGTCAATAGAGGAATATCTAGTGTCCAAGAAAATCTTTAAAAAAATGTTCAGTGTCCTTAGCCATCAGGGAAATGTAAATCAGAATGACTCGGATTCCATCATATACCCATTCAAATGACTAAGATTAAAAACTCAAGGGATAGCAAGTGATGGTGAGGAATATGGAGTAAAAACAACACCCTTCCATTGCTCCTAGAAATGAAAACTTGTACATCCACTCTGGAAATCAATTTTTTAGTCTCTCAGAATATAGGTACTACTTCTACCCAAAGACTCAGCTCTTCCACTCCTGGGCATATACACAAAAGATTCTTCATCATACCATAAGGGTATCTGCTCAACTATGTTTATAGCAGCTTTATTCATATAACTAGAAAAAGGGAAATAATCCAGATATCCCTCAACTGAAGTATAGATAAAAGTAACATTTACACAATTGTATACTACTCACAAACAAGGACATCATAAAATTTGTACACAAATAAAAATGAAACAAAGAAATTCCTAGTGAGACAACCCAGACCTAAAATGAGATGTATGTTATGCACTCACATACAAGCAAATATTGGCCATAAAATGCACAGTAATTATACTACAATCTGCAAACCCAAAGAAGGTAAACAAAAAGGAAGCTACAAGGGAGGATGCTTGAATCTACTTTGACGGGAAAATAAATCATCGTCTGGGGGTGTATAGAGGGAGGGATCCGGATGGGAGAAGGGATGGTGAAGGTAAGAGAAGAGAAGAAGAGGATTACATGTAGGAAAGGAGGGTAGGGTGGAAATTCATAGAAGGCAGAGGGCTAGGCTTCTCAAGGACATGCCAGAGACTAGGGAAAGTGAAGGCTCCTAGGGGTCTATAGGATGACTCTAGCTAAGACTCCCAGCAGTGGGTGATTTGAAGTCTTAAGTGGCTACCTATTGTAGGCAGGCCAAACCCCAGCCAGAATAAGGATACCACCCACAAAAAAATCTTTGACTAAACATTTGCATTGTTTAGTAGACGTGGAGGACAAAGATGGCGCAGAGAGTTGGCAAATGGCCAATGACTGGTCCAACATGAGATCCATTCCACAGGTAAGAACCAATTCTTGATTCTATTAATGATACTGTTATGCTTGCAGACAGGAGCATACCATAACCGTCATCTAAGAGGCCCTACATAGCAGCTCACTGAAATATATACGGAGAACCACAGCCAAAAATTAAATGGAGTTCAGGGAGTCTTGTGGAAGATTTGGATTATGGACTGCGGATCCAAAGAAGATAAGAGTCTCATAAGAAGACCAACAGAGTCAAATAACCTGGTCCTTTGGTGGCTTCCAGAGACTGAACCATCAACTAAATAGCATGTGTTATACCTAGGTCCCCCACACATATGTAACAAATGTGCAGCTTGATTTTCATGTAGGTTAATCAACAGCTAGAATGGGGTGCTGTCCCTGATTCTGTGCCATGCCTGTGGTTTCCTGTTACTCTACTTAACCACTTCAGTGGGAGAGGGTGCACCACATCCTAAAGTGACTTGGTGTGCCAGGGTGGGTTGATGCACGAGGGGGAGGCTCACCCTTCTTAGAGAGAGAAGCGTGAGGTGTGGGACCGAGAGGAGGCAGGGGCTGCCATCTAGTTGTAAAGCAAATACATAAATTTTTAAAAAAATGGAAAGAAAGGGAAATGGGGAGGGAGAGAGTGAGGAGCAGGAGGGAGAGCAGGAGCAAGAGCAGGGGAGGGAGGGAGGGAGAGAGAGAAGGAAGGAGGGAGGGAGATAGCGAGGGAGAGAGGGAGGAGGGAGGAGTGAGAGAGGAAAGACAAAAAAAGAAAGGAAGAAAGAGAGGAAAGAAGGAGAGAAAAGAAAAGAGAAGGGGGGAGAGAGAGAGAGAGAGAGAAAAGAAAAGAAAAGAAAAGAAAAGAAAAGAAAAGAAAAGAAAAGAAGAAAGAAAGAAAGGGCCTGAGTAAGCCATGGGAACAAGGAAGAAAGCAGCATGTTTCATGGCCTCTCCATCTGCTCCTTTCTCCAGATCTGCCCTTCTTTATTTTCTGTCCTGACTTCTTTTAATGATGACAAGTGGTGCAGAAATGTAAGCCAAATCACTCTTTCCTCCCCAGGCTGCTTTGGTTGTAATGTTCATTGTCTAACAAGGATGAAATGCTATCTTCTAGGCATGACTCAGCTTGCAGCTACAAACTCACAAAAGCTGCAGGGTTTTGTACTAGTTAAACTTGTTAAACCCAGTGGGTCATAAAATAAAATAAAATCTGAACAATAAAGAATGATCTATAGGAACTCGCAAGTTGATAAGGGTTGGGAGAACATTAAAGAAGGTCGAAGTGAAAGTAAATACACCCAAATAACAAATTAAATAACAAAGATAAATATAATTCAAGTACTGCAAGGATGAGTATAGATGAGAGGTTAGAATGAGAAAGGTCTCAGGCACTGTGCGAATGGTAAATGGCATGGCTATTTTGAAATAGAATTTTTCTAATTCTATAAAAATAAACATATTTCACAGGGTGGTGTAGTCATTATTTTTCTTGTATCCCTCTAGAGGAGCCGAAATGTTATGTAGAAAACAATTCTATGTGAAGACTATTACAATAAATTTATTCATAAGTTAAGAAGCTGGAAAGTGCCAGGAGCAACTTCAATGGGTGAATGGATAAATAAACTGTGGCACATCCAGGGCATGGAATATTATTCTGAACTAAAAAGAAATGAACTTTCTAGTGATGGGAAAGCACCAAATAGCCTTAGGTATGTCTGACTGAGTAAAAGGAGCAAATCTGAAAATTCCACATATAGGATAGTTATGATAATAGGACAATGCAAAAAGTAAATCTATGAAGACAATAAAATGCCAGTAATTTTCAGGTTTGAGGTTAGAGAAATCAAGTGTTTGTAGGGCAGAGAAAATTATTCAGTATAATGCTATAATAGCAGCTATAAGTCTATGTATAAAATCCACAATATACACAAGAGTGATAATGAACTCTAACAAAACAGGAGTGATAATGCAATGCCAGTGTTAATTCATGGATTGTAAAATGGGACAGTCTGCTGCCAGTAGCGAGGAAATTAAGCAGGTGTTCTGGAGGCATTGGGTGGGGAAACTTATATTTTCTGTTGAAATTTTCAATAAAACTAAAAGTACTCTTAAAATAAGTTATAGATTAAATAAAATGTGTAAACAGGGCTTTGGAAATTGATGTAATACAATTTATAAACTGTAATACATGAGATTTACACACTTCTATGGTAATTGCTAACATTTATAGATGAAAATTATAGTAGAAATCTAGACTAATTTACTGTGACACATTCACAACTACACAGCAGTAATTGCATAGCAAATTAAAATGATCTGAAAGAAGCCATATTTGGCTCCAAATCTCCACATTTAGGGCTACTCAATAACTGTTGGATTGTGATAATTTGGTCTATTACAAATTGCGATCTATTACCACCAGTGATAATTGATGAGAAGACTAATAAAATTTTCAAGTGTCCATGCATATTTTCTTTATATCACCAATCTCGTTTCTTTTGTTCACTTCATGAGGCTATTTTATTTATCTCCCATTTTCAGGGATTATATTTTATTGTAATATTGACTTGGCTTTTTGTTTTCTAAGTATATAGATGAAGAGAATATAAACTCCCAGATTTGTAGCCAACATGTAGTCCAATTAGGAAAGTGACATATTTTATTTAAAAGGTCCAAGACATTGATATTACATGAGATAAGAATATTGACCTTCCATACAAGCTTCGCTAGTCTCTACAAACTAATATTTCTAAAAATCTTAGGTCTTAGATTCCACATTTTAATATCTATCATTTCTTAATCTATAAGATTAGAAGTTAAAAATTAAAGAATTTAGGGTTTTCCATGTACTCGATATCATGAAGAACAGAATAACATACTCTTGGTAAGTTATTATGTTTGCATTTAGGAAAATGGAAAATAATTTTATTTAAAATATCAACTTATTACATTCCCCTCTAAACACTCCCTGTAATATGCATACCATTTATCTCAGACCTCTGATCCTCACCAAAACCATTGGTAAAAATACTGAGAATGATTGTAAACAGCTTCTCACTAAATAGAACATCTGGACAACACTTTCTACTTTCAAAACTTAAGAATCATTATTGAATGTGGACTGTAAAGATTCATAGGTCAGAAGATAGAGTAATGTTCTGAAATAGTCTTCCAAATATGATACGGCCCATGCAACTATGAACTCACAACAGCTACTATTGCTTGTAAAGTATCTGTAACAGACCAAGTCCAAGCCAACTACATTTCTAGCTTAGATGAGAGACACACTGGAAAGATTCCACACTGAATTTAAAAGGTATTGACATTTGATGGCTACTGAGGAAATGTGAGTTGGGTTTTATAGGAATTTAAGCACTGTAGCTTGGCCATGCACCCGTAAGAGTAGTAATTCCATGGTATGTGGGTAGTACTAATTTGATTCAGTAGGTTAACAAAATAAAAATTGAGGGAAGCAGAGAAAGGATGAGAAAGATATGATTTTGGGAAAGGAGAGAGAAGGGTATGGAGAGAGTTGAAGATGTCACTTGATGGACATTGAAATTTTTATAAAAAAATAACTGTCAACATTTTTCTATTTAAATTGTTTTTCATATATGTTTTATTCAGATTGTTTTCTTACATTTTTCACCTCCTATCAACCAAATTTTATTTCCATTTTCATTCCCTTTCTATCTTTTCCTTCTTCCCCCCCCCAAAAAAAGAAAATTAAAATTCTCAAAGTATAAATAGAATTTTAAAGTATCTGTTCCAGTTTCTGGATACTACAATATATTAAGCTGGAATCAGAAATACAATACATTAAATATTAATAACACTAGTAACAATATAAACCCTTTGAGTTTGGACTGTTACCATTACTGAGTAGTTTCCTTACTATGCAACTAAAACTGGTAAATGGAGCAGTAGGCAGTGTTTGGAGGAATCTTAAAGGAAAATATGACAATATACGTCTCTGATTCTAAATGGCTGATTATATAAACACAAAGTCCAGAGCTGTATGGCAACTGAACAACTCTGATACCCTACATACATCTGTATCAACCGAATTTGTCATGAAACCATGCATCTGCAAATGAAGCAGAAACTCTAAGTTTTCTTCATTAGATTCATTAGTCTTCAGTCCATGGTGGCCTGAAACTATTGCATTAACCATGAACACAACTACAAATGACTCAGGAAAATATGCCTCCTGGTCAACACAGGTAATTTTCTCCTACTTTGCCCAGATTTCTTCTATAGGTTACTTCTAATGAGTGGAGAGCTGAGACATTCTTTTTCCTTCTCTTCACTATTAAGCTCCCCAGTTTCTTACCTGTTCTGATACTCTTTGAGGATCCTAATGATGATAGTAACAGATATTTTCTTTTCCTATCATCTGGTCTTATATTTCTATGGGTTGTTGATAATGATAAGAAATACAGTTTTCAATATTAAAAAATCTAGATTAACAAAAATTTCATTACTCCCAATGAAACAAAAATAGACATTATATATCAATACACCAATAGACGTACAGAAAAATATAAAAAGGACTAGTTTTACTAGTAATACAAATTTATTTTTTGTCTCCATATTGATCAAAAATTAATACTTGTGTCTTCTTTCATATGAAATTATTTTGTAGCTAAGCAAATTTCTTCTGAGCCTAATTTTAAACCAAAATAATAACATACAATATTCCCATGCCATTTTTTCTATAGAAAATACCTTGCTTATAAAACTCATTCCTGTACAATTGTGAACAAAAATAACCAAAAAAGCCTCAAAACCGAAGGTTTCTTATTAAACCGAGCTCTGAAGTTCCTCACTGTAGCCCCCAGTTACAAAGCTATTTTGTCAAAAAACTATAAGTAGTCCTACCTTATCCCTCTTTTGTAAGTTTCATTTTACAATTTGTAGGAAAGAGTCTATAACCCTAAATATACTACTCTAATTTATTTCTTCTGCCACATAAGACTTGAACTTTGGTGACAATGTTGCAGTAAATCTAATCAAATTAGCATTGATAGATCAGCATGTTATCTTGATCAGTTATAGATAGGTTTCTTTGTATATACTATGAATTTCCTTTGAAAATTCAATGAATAAATCCTCACTGAAAAGAACATTTGCAATGGATCTCTTTATTTCCACAGTGCTCTTGACACTCCTGTTTATGCTTATGAGTTTGCTTGACATAAATAGAATATATGTCCAAAGAAATATTCAACTTGAAGTTTCCTACAATGAGTTCCTTGCAGGGGTACAGCCTCTTCACAGGATCAGAGTTCCCAGCTGGAAGCAGGGATATCTGGAAGGCGCATAATAAATATACACAGACTACTCTTGGGTACTAAGTGACAGGCAATTTCAAGGCTTAAAGTTACTCTCTTTTCTCTCTCTCTCTCTCTCTCTCTCTCTCTCTCTCTCTCTCTCTCTCTCTCTCTCTCGTTTGCAGCTTGAGGCTGCACACACTCTGCATTCTCTTGTGCACTCTGATCTTCTGCATTGTACTTTTCTTTTCTCCAACTCCCACACTCATGACTCATGCACACCTCTCTTCGCTACTCTCATTCTCACACTCACTCTTCATACGCACCTCACACACAACTCAAACACACCACATGCACTCTGCTTCTGCTTTCACTCTCACACACAATCTTCATACACACCTCACATACTCTCTTCACTCACTCTTCACATGTTCTCATGTCTTGCGCTCTCTCTCTCTCTCTCTCTCTCTCTCTCTCTCTCTCTCTCTCTCTCCCCACACACACACACACACACACACACTCACCCTCACATTCACTCTCTCATTCACTCTCACATTAGCTCACACATTTACTCTCTCACTCGCTCTTGCATGCTCTCACACTCAGTCTCAGATTTGCTCTCACATTCACTCCTTCATTGCTCTCTCATTTACTCTCTAGCCTTTGTCATGCTGGAGTCTTTTATTGATAATCCAAGAGCAGGTAGTAAAAAGACATTGTATAATCATTGCCAAATCAAATTAAAAAAAATAACCGCATCCCACAAAGAACTAAGAATTACAATTATTCCCCAAAGTTTCAAGCTTCCCCTATTCCCAGGCCTGTAGCCAAAATAATAATAACTGTAAACTTATCATTATTTAAACTTTAACTTTTAACTTATTATACTTCAGAGCTCAGAGCTCAGAGGTCAGTTACTTGCATTTTCCTGTGAAATTATAATGATAAATGACATGGGCAAAGTTGCCAGGCAATGGACAGAAAGAATCAACTTAACCCTTAACACAGTAGTTCTGCTAGCTTTCTGCTCCTTGCACACAATGACACTCATAAGATTCCCAGTATTCCTTAGTTTTTCTAGTATATAATTTTATGTATTGTATATTTCCTTACCCAGGAACCACTCTCAAATGTTATGTAAAACTTCATTCAAAAATTCTTAACTTCAATAATTTTTACCTTTCTTGAGGTCCCAATGTTGGCTCTAATTCATTTTGTAATAATTTCTTCAAAATTTCTTTGCAAGTCAAGCATTAATATGGAACTATTATTGTGCAGTTATTACATTGTTTCCAAGATGAGAACACACAGCATGCACCTGGGCCATTAGGGCTGTGCTTTGCTGTGCCCCTAAGCCCCATTTTTAATTGTTTAAGAAACATTACATCAAGGAACATGTAGTTTCACAAAGCTCACCATTGCACAAGGAGAAAGAAGTAGGAAAGTCAGATATAATAGAATAATTATACACACCAAAGCCAACTGAAATGCACAAATGAAATCTATACAGCCATTGTCCAGGGCTAAGGTTAGGAGAAATGGGAACAACATCCTGGCCTATTGCTGGCAGTCCCTGTCATTGTATTCTGTGCCCAGCAGTTCCTAATTTTATTTTGTTTAAAGGAACACATACATTAGCTATTAAAAGAGTAAGTATATTTGTTAATTGTATTCAATTTTATTGGTTATTTTATTTATTTACATTTCAAATACCCCCTTCCCTTTTCTCCTCTGTAAAGCTGCCATCCCATCCCCATCCCCTTTGCCTCTGTGGGGTGCCTCAACCACCTACCCACCCCTCCCACCTCACTGCCTCCAAAGGACCACGGCCTTCCCTTCCCATTGATGCCAGGTTAGGTACTCCTCTGCTACCTATGTAGCTAGAGCCATGAGTGCCTCCATGTTTATCGTTTGGTTGATGGTTTAGTCCCTGGGAGTTCTGAGGGGTCAGGTTAGTTGATATTATTGTTCTTCCTATGGAATTACAATCTGCTTTAGCTCCTTCATTTGCCCCACTAATTCTTCCATTGGGATCCCTTTGCTCAGTCAGGTGGTTGGGTATGACGATCTGCATCTGTATTGGTCAAGCTCTGGCAAAGCCTCTCAGGAAACAGTTATACCAAGCTCCTGTCAGCAAGCTCTTCTTGACATCAGCAATAGTGTCTGACTTTGGTGTCAGCAGATGGGATGGATCCCTAGATAGAGTGGTCTCTAGATGGCCTTTCCTTCTGTTTCTTTTCTATTTTTCTCTCCCTGCATTTCCTTTACATAGGAACAATTCTGGATTAATAATTTTGAGATGTGTAGGTGGCCCCATCCCTCAACTGGGGGCTCTGCTTATCTACTAGAAGTGGTCTCTACAGGATCTATCTCCCATTTTGACTGATGTCATTCCTATTTTCTCCTGGAAACCTCTTTCTTTCTGTGAATCTGGGACTTTCTAGTGGCTATCCCCAGTTCCCATTCCCCACTGCTACATATTTCAGTTCAATTGCCTTAACGTCTGCACTTCTCTCCTGTCTCTTCCTCACCTGATCTTGCCCCACCTCCTCTACCTCCTAGACTATTTTGTTCTTCCTTCTAAATAGGATTGAAACACCCACACTTTGGTTTTCCTTTCTCTTAAGTTTCATACTGTCTGTGAATTGTAGTGTGGATGTTCTGAGCTTTTGCACTAATATCCACTATCAATGAGTACAAATCACATGTCTTGTTCATGTCTGGGTTAACTCACTCAGGATTATATAGATCTTGTTACTTGTTAATATAAAATATTCCTTTTCCTTCTAATATCTTCATTTTCACAGTCACACAGTCTAAGAATTATAAGAGGAACTAAATATCATAATTCAAATTTTAACTTCTTTTAATCTCTATAATAATTATTCTCTCAAAATGTACTTCTTAAAAAAATAAAGATTACAAAAAATTTAGGCATGCTGCAACATATAAAATAATAGAAAAACACTCTCCAAAAATACTAAGACTAAATTATTTCAATGTGGAAATCAAAATAATTGATTTGAACTATATCTCTCAGCTATTAATTAAACTTTAAGTCTTCTGGTTTGTAGCACATGAACATAATGGGGATTTTGTTAATAAGTATTTTCATATGTAATCAAATTGTACAGGAAGTAAGGTCAGAATACCTTTCATTAACATAGTTGGCTGTATACCTTGATGTCTTCACTTTGATTTGCTAATAAAATCTTGAATCACAGCAATGTATTCTTGTTTATGGAAATGTTTTATATTTTGACTTTAAAATATTTAAGTGAAACATAAGCTGTTATAAATGTGAGCGTCTGTAAATAATTAACAAACTTCAAATTTAATTACTTTGCTTTACTTGATTAAAAGAGATAGCAAGTTAAATGAATGTTAAAATGTTAATTAATTTAACCTCTCCGAAATAATGTAATAATGTAAATAAGATTTATTTAAGAAAATTGATCACTTTATTCATTCTCTTTTTAAGGAAATTATTATAATCTTCCAAAATGCTTAAGTATCATTGTGACCTTTAACTTTGCTTCTCAGTTTACTGGATTGTGAGATGAATAGCAATATTGAAAATCCAGGCTTCAGGAGATGTTTATGTTTCTCAACACAACTGGCAGGGAATGTGAGGGACACTGTGCAGCAGGCAGGTGCACCAATGCAACAAAAAGTGCCTCTCTCGGTTCTTGAGCACAGTGATTGCTGCTGCTGCTGCTGCTGCTGCTGCTGCTCCACGGGCATCAGATCAGTGTCTTTTACCCCTGGATATGGCCAACTCTCATCAAACTCAACTCAGCATCCAATTCTTCTGCTCAGTTAGGGACTATATCATCAATATCTCTCCTTAGGACTGACATGAAAAGAGAGTGATATCTCCATTTCCTCAGTATGAAAATCATTAGCCAACTCTTCAGCATCTAAGTATATAGTCTATCTATTTGTTTTAATAATTGAATATATATATATATATTCAATAGGTGTACTTCCTATTGTCAAATATAATATCTAACATTTCTATTAAATGGCTGTTGTAAATTTTACCCATAAAACTTGTATATGTGCATATATTAATTTGGAGGATTACAAATACTAAAAAATTAAATGCCTTAGAATCATAAAATATACAACGAATCTGAAACATTGAGAGCTATATGTCATAACTTAGCAATTCAATAATACTACTTCCATTTGTTAAAAAGAAAATGGTTTATATATAATAGACTGTCAATTTGTATATGGAGAACTTATGTAAATCTAATATAATTATAAAATTTGCCTATGTCATCATTATGATATTATGGTATATATGATATATGATATTAGGTATATATATTTATACCTTCAAACTTGTGCCATATTCTTAAGTCAATGCATAAGTAAACTCATTTTCTTCATCTATCTATCTATCTATCTATCTATCTATCTATCTACTAGATAGCTAGCTACTTTCTTACTATTTATGCTTATCTGTCTTTCTATTTTCTATTTATCCATTATCTATGTCTCTGTCATCTATCTCTATCTTTCCATCTACCTATCTATAGTTTATACATTCTGTACTCATTGATTTTAAAGACTACGACCAGTCCAGTTAATAATTTGTCCCTTATAGAAACATTACCTTTATAATTATTTTATTAAACTACAAGTGCAATGTAAAATCTTACTCAAATCAAGCCATTTCTTTTCATAGATTTGCCATATACTCATTTTCAATTACATTTCAGAGATAAAATATGCTTATGAAGCATAAGGCCCAAAGTATAAATACTACTTCCACCATCACCAGCACCAAACAATATACATTTCATTAATTTTTTTTCCAAAAAATGGATGAATGCAAAAAAGTTCTTTTAATTTATAAAATTAAAATTAAATACTTACATGAAATATTATTTTAGAATTGAATTTATGACAAATGATTATTAAATCTTACAAAATAATCAATAATATTAGTATTCAATTAATAACTCACACAGAATACCTCAGCATTTTATTGTTTAGAGCATATTGCCATATACACATTATTGAAACCAGAATAAGGCATGATATGCTCTGGACCTGCAGTCGCATACTGTTGTCATCTGATTGATGTAGATGTAGGGAACTGAAATCATGTCCACTTAAAACAGTACATATTCTCAAAGACTGGGCTAGTTCATCTTTTACATTTTGTAATATTGCAAAATTTTACATTTCAATAAATTACTCAAATGATTATATAAAATGTTCAGCACTTTATTATAATATTAGCTTACGAATTTGTGTTTGCTTCACTCTAGAAAAAAGAATTTTGATCACCTAATATACATGAGATTACTTATATTTAAAATAGAATGAATGAATTTTCTAATGGTATTTTCAATTTGTATATTTGATAGATATGTCATGCTGTGTTTGAAAATATCTAAATTATGTATTAACTGTCATATATATATAAAAAGTAAAAAACAAAACCTTACCAGATAGTGAAAAAGATTGCTTGTTTCAATGTAATTCACAATGAACAAAATTATAGTCCACATATTAATATAAACAAAAGCATGAAAGTTTTCTAATTACCTAATTTGTATTTATTTTCGGATGATGATTATTTACTACAAACCCTTTTAAATAAACAATTTTCACAATAATGTAATTTCCATCAGGTTTATTCCCATGTAAGATACTAAGGTGAATCAAAGCTGAGAAAGTTTTCTTAGTTCATGAGTGAATCAGTTTTACACAACTCTAGAGAATAGTGATCTAAGAAGATGCAAAAGCTTTTGAAAATATACATATATTTTATTTATATTTTTATGAAATGTATAGGTAAATGGATAGAAGTTGTATAATTTATAAATCTAATAAGTTTGGTTTAAAGGTGAATACCAACAAGTACTTTAGGGAAAATATGTTTTCCCTGAAGACATGTAAATTCCTTAAGGAAAAATATTAAGAAAATTGGAAATGCTTTCCAAATATATACTTCATTGTGATGAGATACTCTTTTTCAAAATGAAGAGAAACATCTAAGCCGTTCATCATGGGATTCAATGATACAGAAATTATTCTCTCTAGTAAACAACTGGAGTCTAAAACAAGCAAAGTACTTATTGTCATCATTACTCTACAGGGAGAGAAAATCACAAAATGAGAGAAGAGAATCAATCAAAGAATTTTCTAATTATGCCTCAAACTGCCTAGCAAAAGTTTCTCAGATATAGACAAAATAAATGGTAAGGAAAGAGAACAAGCAGTTTGTAATATTCTTTCTCAAGGGATTGTAGTGGACCTGGAGTGAAGAGTCCTTGATAAGATAGTTCTTGTGCATTAGAGGGCTATAGAAAAGGCATGATGAGGACTAATAATTGAAGATGTAAACATAGGACTACATAGGAACTCCTAAAGCTAAATAAGCTCCTCTTTTACACTATTAAGCTGTGAGTGAAAAGAATGAGCTGATAGCAAAAGAGGAATGGCTACCATGTTGAAAGTACAATAATTCAGAGTCACATTCATGTAATAGCAATGTTTTTCTATCTTGATGAATTAGGTAAAGTAAAGATCACATAATAGTCAGAAAGTCAATGTTTCAGAATTATAGGCGAGAGATAGGAAGGTTGTCTAGAAGGTGGCACATCCAGGAAGATAATTTTTGAAATACAAGATAATGTGAAATGAATAAGAATATTAAATGAATAAATACTTAGAAATTTTTAACCTAAATATGAATGATAGTAAATCCAAATAAGCTAATATTGAGTAAGAGTTAAAATAATAATTAAAAATTCCAAACAATGACAAGCCAAGGATTAGATTATTACATTAGGAAGAACACTTGTTTCTCCATGGTGTTTGCTAGATATTAAAGGAAGTATATATCCATGAAATAACTCCAGTTGGCATGCCAATGTGGATCTGTGAAAATCCACATGATCTTGTACCTAGAAGAAGTGTCATTGGAGAAAGCAAGGATTGGCTTAAATAAATGATGATTTTCTCCATATATTGTTCAGTCTCAAGTGGTCAGCTTAAGGCACATGTATAGAAGAGAAGACTACTTAGATGCACACACCCATTATTTATATTATATATTGTATATACACACACACATACATATATGTATATACATATGTATACAGACATATATGTGTGAATACACGTATTTTGATCTACACACATTTATTTGCATACGTCTGTGTGTGTGTGTGTGTGTGTGCGTGTGCGTGTGTGGGTGTCTGTGTGGGTGTGTATACATATGAATCTGTGTGTGTAGAACAATACTTAAAGAAAGGATTTTGAGCCAGGCAGATACCGGTGTGCTTCTGTTTTCTATCTCTGCTGGGAGCTGAACCTCCACTCTGGATTCATACCAACACAACCAACACCCTACTTGCAGTTTAACCCCTCAAATATTCTGTCACATCCAGAAACACAGGTGAGACCTCAAAACCTGCCCAACCTGGTTTACCAGGACCCATGCAACCACTGGACTCTGTTTCCCCACCCAGTCAGAGACCCACACATCTTCCTATTTCCATCTGTACCTCGAATAGAGAGTTAGCCCTGGATCTGCACTCACACAGCCAACACCCCAGTTACAGCTTGACCCCCCAGATATTCTGACACATCCGGGGTCACAGTGTCACATGATCACAGGATCAGAGGAACAGCAGACTCCAGTCAGAAATAGGAAGGCCAGACAACACCAGAAATAACCAAATGGCAAGAAGCAAGCCTAAGAACATAAGAAAACAAAAACAAAACAAAAAGAAAAACAAAAACACAAAACAAACAACAACAAACAACAATTTGACTTGGCAACATCAGAACCGAGTTTTCCCATCCCAGCAAGCTCTGGATACCCCAACACACATATAAAGCAATATTCAGATCCAAATTCCCATTTCATGAAAATGATAGAGGATTTTAAGTAGGACAGAAAAACTCACTCTCAAAACTCACTCTCAAAACATGGGCACTGGGGAAAATTTCCTGAACAAAACACCAGTGGCTTATGCTCTAAGATCAAGAATCACCAAATGGGAACTCATAAAACTACAAAGCTTCTGTAAGGCAAAGGACACTGTGATTAGGACAAAATGGCAACCTACAAATTGGGAAAAGATCTTTACCAATCCTACATCGGATAGAGGACTAATACCCAAAATATACAAAGAACTCATGAAATTAGGCTCCAAAGAGCCAAATAACCCTATTAAAAATGGGGAACAGAGCTAAACAAAAAATTCTCAGTTGAGGAATATCAAATGGCCTAGAAGCACCTAAAGAAATGTTCAATATCCTTAGTCATTAGGAAAATGCAAATCAAAACAACCCTGTGTGGACACCTCACACCAGTCAGAATAGCTAAAATAAAAAACTCAGGTGACAGCAGATGCTGGCAAAGATGTAGAGAAAGAGGAACACTCTTCCATTGTTGGTGGGATTGCAAACTAATACAACCATTCTGGAAATCAGTCTGGAGGTTACTCAGAAAATTGGACATTCCACTCCCTGAGGACCCAGCTGTACCTTTCCTGGGCATATACCCAAAAGATGCTCCAATATACAACAAAGACACATGCTCTGCTCTGTTCATAGCAGCCTTATTTATAATAGTCAGAAGCTGGAAAGAATTCAAATGTCTCTCAAGAGAGGAATGAATACATAAATTGTGGTACATCTGCACAAAGGAGTACTACTCAGCTATCAAAAACAATGACTTCATGAAATTCATAAGCAAATGGAATGAACTAGAAAATATCATCCCGAGTGAGGTAACCAAATCACATAAAAACACACATGGTATGCACTCATTAATAAGTGGATGTTAGCCCAAAAGCTCAAATTACCCAATGCAACCCACAGACCACAGAAATCTCAAAGAAGGATGACCAAAATGCAGATGCTTCCACTCCTTCTTAAAAGGGGGAACTAAAATATCCATAGGAGGGGATATGGAAGCAAAATTTAGAGCAGAGACTGAAGGAATAGCCATTCAGAGCCTGCCCCACATGTGGCCCATATACATATGTGTATATATATATATATACAGCCACCAAAACTAGATAAGATTGATGAAGCTAAGAAGTACATGCTGAAAGGGACCGGATATAGATCTCTCCTGAGAGACACAACTAGAGCATGTCCAATACAGAGGTGAATGCTAGCAGCAAACCACTGAACTGAGAACAGGACCCCCTTTGGGGGAATTAGAGGAAGGATTGAAAGAGCTAAAGGGGCTTGTGACCCCATAAGAACAATAATGCCAACAAACCAGAGCTTCCAGGGACTAAATCACTAAGCAAAAACTATGTATGGACTGACCCAAGGCTCCAACTACATATGTAGTAAAGAATATTCTTGTTGGGGCACCAGTAGAAGGGGAAGCCCTTGATACTGCCAAGGTTGGGCCCCCAGTGCAGGGGAATGTTGGAGGTGGGCAGTAAGAAGGGATAGATTGGGGGTACATTCTTTGGGGGAGGGGGAAGAGACAGGAGCTTATGGAAAGGAAACCAGGTAAGAAAATAACATTAAAATGTAAATAAAGAAATATATCTAATAAAAAATAGAAAGATCAAAAAATATGAGAAAAGAAAAACATTTAAAAAAGCAATATAATAGTAGAAAGTTTTCTGCTTAACCTACAGTTTATCTAATCTCAGGTAATTGTCTACTTTAGCAGTATTAGGTATTGGTTCCATCTCATGAAGTGAGCCTTGTTCACAACTATTAAAAGTTACTGATTACTTTTAATTATAATAATTAAAAACATAATTATTTTTGCTTCAAGAAAACTAAAAATAAATACAGGAGAAAACAATTAAACAAGTAGAAGCCCTTAAGGAGGAAACACATAAAGAAAGAAATACAGCCCTTAAAGAAATACAGGAGAACACAGTCAAATAGGTGAATGAATTGAACAAAACTCTCTGGGTTCTAAAAATGGAAATAGAAATATGGAACAAAACACAAAGGGTGTGTACAAAGCTTAAGTCCAAGTGGATAAAGGACCTCCACATCAAACCAGAAACACTCAAACTAATAGAAGAAAAACTAGGGAAGCATCTGGAACACATGGGCACTGGAAAAAATTTCCTGAACAAAACACCAATGGCTTACGCTCTAAGATCAAGAATCGACAAATGGGATCTCATAAAACTGCAAAGCTTCTGTAAGGCAAAGGACACTGTGGTTAGGACAAAACGGCAACCAACAGATTGGGAAAAGATCTTTACCAATCCTACAACAGATAGAGGCCTTATATCCAAAATATACAAAGAACACAAGAAGTTAGACCGAGGGGAGACAAATAACCCTATTAAAAAAAATGGGGTTCAGAGCTAAACAAAGAATTCACAGCTGAGGAATGCCGAATGGCTGAAACACCTAAAAAAGAAATGTTCAACATCTTTAGTCATCAGGAAATGCAAATCAAAACAACCCTGAGATTTCACCTCACACCAGTGAGAATGGCTAAGATCAAAAACTCAGGTGACAGCAGATGCTGGCAAGGATGTGGAGAAAGAGGAACACTCCTCCATTGTTGGTGGGATTGCAGACTGGTACAACCATTCTGGAAATCAGTCTGGAGGTTCCTCAGAAAATTGGACATTGAACTGCCTGAGGATTCAGCTATACCTCTCTTGGGCATATACCCAAAAGATGCCCCAACATATAAAAAAGACACGTGCTCCACTATGTTCATCGCAGCCTTATTTATAATAGCCAGAAGCTGGAAAGAACCCAGATGCCCTTCAACAGAGGAATGGATACAGAAAATGTGGTACATCTACACAATGGAATATTACTCAGCTATCAAAAACAACGACTTTATGAAATTCGTAGGCAAATGTTTGGAACTGGAAAATATCATCCTGAGTGAGCTAACCCAATCACAGAAAGACATACATGGTATGCACTCATTGATAAGTGGCTATTAGCCCAAATGCTTGAATTACCCTAGATGCCTAGAACAAATGAAACTCAAGACGGATGATCAAAATGTGAATGCTTCACTCCTTCTTTAAAAGGGGGACAAGAATACCCTTGGCAGGGAAGAGAGAGGCAAAGATTAAAACAGACACAGAAGGAACACCCATTCAGAGCCTGCCCCACATGTGTGGCCCATACATATACAGCCATCCAATTAGACAAGATGGATGAAGCAAAGAAGTGCAGGCTGACAGGAGCTGGATGTGGGTCGCTCCTGAGAGAC
The DNA here is from genome assembly GCF_011064425.1 of Rattus rattus. Classification (NCBI taxonomy): domain Eukaryota; kingdom Metazoa; phylum Chordata; class Mammalia; order Rodentia; family Muridae; genus Rattus; species Rattus rattus. The sequence goes on from NC_046160.1 coordinate 76,106,444, forward strand.
ACAGCCAGAATACAGCACAGAGTCGAATGCCAGCAGCAAACCACTGAACTGAGAACGGGACCCCCGTTGAAGGAATCAGAGAAAGAACTGGAAGACCTTGAAGGAGCTCGAGACCCCTTATGAACAACAATGCCAAACAACCAGAGCTTCCAGGGACTAAGCCACTACCTAAAGACTATACGTGGACTGATCCTGGGCTCCAATCTCATAGGTAGCAATGACTATTCTAGTAAGATCACCAGTGGAAGGGGAAGCCCTTGGTCCTGCTAAGACTGAACCCCCAGTGAACGTGATTTTTGGGGGGAGGGCAGCAATGGGGGGGAATAACACTCGAAATGTAAATAAGAAATACTCAAGTTAATAAAAAAAAAGAGAAAAAAACACAAAGGGTGACAACTCTGGCGACGAAAAAGCTAGGAAAGAGGAATCACAGATGCAAGCATCACCAACATAATGCAAGAAATAAAAAAAGAGAATCTCAGTGATAGGATATACCATAGAAAATACCAAAACAACAGTCAAGAGGAAGCAAAAAGCTCCTACCTCAAAACATTCAAGAAATCTAGTACAAAGTGAAAAGACCGAACCTGACAATAACAGGTATTGAAGAGAGTCAAGATTCCCAATTCAATTCAAAGGGCCAACAAATATCTTCAACAAAATTATATATGAAAACTTCCCTAACATAAAGAAATGCCCATTAACATACAAAAGCCTATAGAACACCAAACAGATAGAACCAGAAAAAAGATTACTCTTGTCACATAGTAAATAAAACACCAAATGCACAGAATAAAGAAAGAATATTGAAAACAGTAAGAGAAAATGATCAAGTAACATGTAAAGGCAGACCTATCGGAATTGTACTCGATTTATCAACAGACACTCCAATATCCAGAGGATCTTGTGCAAATGTCATACAGACATTAGGAGAACAAAAATGCCAGTCCAGGCTATGATACCCAGCAAAATTCCCAATTACCATAGATGGAAAAATCAAGTTATTCCAAGAAAAAAAACAAATTAAACAATATGTTTTCACTAATTCAGCCCTACAGAGGATAATAGAAGAATTTCCAACACAAGGTGGGGAACTACACTCAAAAAAAAAAGCAAGAAATCAGTATGTTTTACAACAAACCCACAAGAAGAGAAACTCACAAAGATAATTCCACCTGTAACAATAAAAATAACAGAAACAAACAATCATTGGTCCCTAATGTCTCTCAACATCAATGGACTCATTTCCAAATAAAAAGACCTAGGTTAACAGAATGCATACATAAACAGGATCCAGAATTCTGCTGCATATAGGAACATAGCTCAGTGACAAAGACAGCCATTAGCTCAAAGTAAAAGGCTGGGAAAATTTTTTTTTTCAAGCAAATGGACTCAAGAAATAATAATATCCAATAAAACAGACTTTTAAACAAAAGTTATCAAAAAATGGAGGACAGTACATACTCATCAAAGGAAAAATCCACCAAGAATTCTCAATTCTGACCATTTATACCCCAAGTGCAAGTGAACCCACATTTGTAAAAGAAACTTTTCTAAATCTCAAAGCACATATTGAACCTAACATAGATTTCAAAACCCAAATCTCTCCAATCATGGAAACGGAAACTAAACATAGGCACAATGAAACCAAAACAAGTTATGAACCAAATGGATTTTTAACAGCTATCTACAGAAAATTTCACCCTAAAACAGAAGAATATATCTTCTTCGCTGTACCCCATGCTACCTTCTCAAAAATCAACCATATATTCAGACACAAAACAAACCTCAACAAATACAACAACACTGAAATAATTGCATGTAGTCTATGGGAGCACCACAGGTTAAGGCTGCTTTCCTTTTCTTTTCTTTTTTTCTTCCATTTTTATTAAACTGGGTAATTTTTATTTACATTTAATATTATCCCCTTTCCCAGTTTCCTGTCCATCAGCCCCCTAGCCCCTTTTATATGGGTGTTCCCTAAGGCTGGTTTTCAATAGCAACAGAACAACAGAAAACCCACATATGCGTGGAAGCTGAAGGACTCTCTATTGAAAGATAGCTTGGTCATGGAAGAAATAAAGAAAGAAATAAAAGACTATTTAAAATTCCATGACAATGAAGGCACTATCTCTCAGCCAGGGACAACCCACACCTCTCAAATTTTAACCTAGAATTTCTCCAGTCTAAAGGAAATAAAGGGACAAAGAGTGGAACAGAGACTGAAGGAAAGAGTTTCCAAAGACTGCTCCACCTGGGGATTCATTCCAGATGCAGCCACCAAACGCAGACATTATTGCAGATGACAAGAAATTCTTGCTGACAGGAGCCTGATATGGATGTCTCCTGAGAGGCTCTGCCTAAGCCTTACCTAAAGAGTTTCAGGTACTTGCAGCCAACCATCAGACTGAGCATGGCAACTCCAATGGAGGAGTTAGGGGAAGTACTGAAGATATTAGAGGAGTTTGCAACACCATAGGACGAAAACCAGTATTAATCAACCAGACAATTCAGAGCTCCGAGGGAGTAAACCACAAACTAAGGAGTACATATGAAGGGACCCTTGCCTACAGTTGCTTATGTAGCAGAGGATGGCCATGTCTGGCATCAATGGGAGGGTAGGCCCTTGGGTCTGTGAAGGTTGGATGTCCTACTATAGGGGAATGCTAGGGCAGTGCAGTAAGAGTTGGTGGGTGGGCGACTGTTTAGGGGAGAACCTCGTGTAGGCAGGGGCAGCGAGGTGTGATGGGGCGATTTTCAGAGGGGAAGCCAGGAAAGGAAATAATTTGAAATGTAAATAAACACAATAACCAATAAAATTTTAATTAAAGAAAGGATACACACCGTAAATAGAACAAAGAATTGACCTTTCATTTTCATTTTACTATTATATTATCATATTTTATAATTCTATAGTAAAAAAGAATACTGTCTCCTAATTTAAGAAAAAAAAAAGAAATAAAGGCACAACATATCTAAACTTATGAGACACAATGAAAGCAGTACTAAGAGGAAAACTCATACCTCTGGGTGCCTCTATAAATAAATTAGAGAGAGCATAGACTAGCAGCTTAACAGCTCATCAGAAAGCTCTAGAAGAAAAAGAAGCAAATATAACCAAAAGGAGTAGATAACAGAAAATAATCAAACTCAGGTTCAAAATTAACCAAGTAGAAACAAAAAGAACTATGCAAAGAGTCAACAAACCCAGGAGCTTGTTCTTAGAAAAAAATGAACAAGATAGAAAAACCCTTAGCCAGACTAACCAGAGGGCACAGAGTCAGTAATCAAATTAACAAAATCAGAAACAAAAAAGGAAGCCTAACAACAGAAACTTAAGAAATACAAAAATAATCACATCCTACTACAAGTATATACTCAGCAAAACTGGAAAAAGTGGAGAAAATGGATCATTATCTAGACAGTTACCAGGTACCAAACTTAAATCAGGATCAAATAAACCATCTAATCAGCCTCATATTCCACAAAGAAATAGAAACATTCATTAGAATACTCCCAAGCAATAAAATTCCAGGGTTAGATGATTTTAGTACAGAATTCTATCAGACCTTCAGAGAAGATGTAATTTCAATAACTCTCACAACATTCCATAAAATAGGAACAGAAGGAACGCTACGTAATTCTTTCTATGATGCCACAGTTACACTGATAATTAAACCACAAAAAGACACCAACAAAGCAAGAGACCTACAAACCAATTTCTCTTATGAATATCGATGTAAAAGTATTCAATAAAATTCTCAAGAATTGAATCCAAGAGCTCATCAAAATGATCATCCACCAAGATCAAGTAGGATTCATCCCAGAAATACAGGAGCAGTTCGATTTAATTAAATCCATCAATAAAATTGAATATATAAACAAACTCAAAAGAAAAAAAATATGATCATCTCACTAGATGGTGAAAAAGCCTGTGACAAAATACAATACCCATTCATGCTAAAAGTAATGGGGAGATCAGGAATCAAGGTTTATACTTAAATATAATAAAAGCAATATACAGCAAACCAATAGCCAGCAACAAACTAAATGGAGAGAAATGCAAAGCAATCCGATTAAAATCAAGAATAAGACAAGGCTGCTCACTCTCTCCCTATCTACTCAATATAGTACTCAAAGTCTTAGCCAAAGCAATCAGACAACAAGAGGAGATCAAAGGGATACAAATTGAGAGAAAGAAAGTCAAGATATCAATATTTGCAGATTATATGATAGCATATATAAGCGATCCCAAAAATTCTACCAGAAAGTTCCTACAGCTGATAAACAACTTCAGCATAGTGGTTGGAAACAAAAGGATAAAAGGGCTGAGAAAGAAATTAGGCAAGCTTCACAATCATCACAAATAATATAAAAGCATCTTGATGTAACTCTAACTATGCAAGTGAAAGATCTGTATGACAAGATCTTCAAATTTCTGAAGAAAGAAATTAAAGAACTCAGAAGATGGAAAGATCTCCCATGATAATGGACTGGCAAGATTAATATAGGAAAATGGCTGTCTTATTTAAAGCAATCTACAGATTCAGTGCAATCCCCATCAAAATTCCAACTCAATTCTTCATAGAGTTAGAAAGAGCAATCTGCAAATTAATTTGGAATAACAAAAAAACCCTGGATAGTGAAAACTAATGTCTGGGGGAATCACCATCCCTGAGCTCAGACTATAGAGCAATAGTGTTAAAACTACAGGGTATTTTTACAAAGACAGGCAAGTAGATCAATGCAACAGAATTGAAGACCCAGAAATAAACCCACAATCCTATGGTCACTTGATCTTTGACAAAGAATCTAAAATCATCCAATGGGAAAATAAAGAGAACATTTTCAACAAATTTCCTGGTTCAAATGGTGGTCTGCATGTAGAAGAATGCAAATTGTTCCAATCTTATCTGCTTATACAAAGCTCAAGTCCAAGTGGATCAAGGACCTTCACATAAAACCAGAAATGGTGAATCAAACAGAAGAGAATGTGGGAAAGAGCCTCAAATACACAAGCAAAGGGAAAAACTTCCTGAACAGAACACCAAGGTCTTACGATCTAAGATCAACAATTAACAAATGGGGCATCATAAATTGAAAGACTTCTCTAAGGCAAAGGACCCTGTCAAAAAGACAAAACAACAAACCACAGTTTAGGAAAAGATCTTTACTAACCCTTTATCTGATAGAGGGCTAATATCGAAAATATACGAAGAACTCATGAAATTAGATTCCACAAAACTAAATAATCCTATTAAAAATTAGGGTATAGAGCTAAAGAGAGAGTTCTACACTGTGGAATCTCACATGCTTGAGAAGCACTGAAAGAATTTTCAGCATCCTTAGTCATCAGAGAAATGAAAATCAAAATAACCCTGAGAACCAATCTTACACGAGTAAGAATAGTTAAGATCAAAACCTCAGATGACAGCAAATGCTGGCAAGGATGTGGACACTCCCCCACTGCTGGTAGGATTGCAGGTTGGTACAATTACTCTGGAAATAATTCTATTGGTTCCTCAGAAAATTGGACATAGTAATATCTGAGGACCAAGATATACCACTCCTGGGCAAACACTCAAAAATTCTCCAATATATGAAAAGTACTCATGCTTCACTTTGTTCATAGTAGCCTTATTTACAAGAGCCAGAAGCTGGAAAGAACCCAGATGTCCTTCAACAGAAGAATGGATATAGAAACTGTGGTATACAGTTGCACAATTGTGTACTACTCAGCCATTAAAAACAATGACTTCATGAAATTCACAGGCAAATAGATAGAACTAGAAAATATCATCCTTAGTGAGGCAACACAATCACAAGAACATACATGGTATGTATTCACTGATAAGTGGAGATTAGGGAAAATGCTCAGAATACCCGTGACACTACTTACAGACCATACGCAGGTCAAGAAAAAGGAAGATTAAAGTGTGGTTGCCTCTGCCCTACTTAGAGGCAACAAAATAATCACAGGAGTTTCAGAGTTGCACGGATTTAGGAGATTGAGAGGAGTCAGAGAGGAAAAATGGGGGGCAGGATTTGGTGTGGGAGGAGATGGGCTAGATGTACAGGGTCAAGAAATTGAACAGAGTTTTCTAGCAATGGTGGATGGGGAACTGGATATAGCCATCAAAAAGTCCCAAATGTCAAAAAAGCAAGAGTCTCCCAGGACCTGACAGGGATGACATTAGCTGAAATACCCAACAAAGGGGAGAGAGAACCTGTAGAGATCATACCCAGAAATTAGGCATGGTCCCAGGTTGAAGGATTCAGAAACCTACTCATCACAAAATTTTAACCCAGAATTGCACCTGTCTAAAGAAAATACATGGACAAAGAGTTGAACAAAGACTGAAGGAAAGGACATTCAGAGACTGCCCCACTTGGGTATCCATCCAATATGTGCCACCAAACCCAGTCACTTTCTGATACCAAGAAATGCTTGCTGACAGGGACGTGATATAGATGTCTCCTGAGAGGCTCTGTCAGAGCCTTACGGATACAGATGTGAATGCTTGCAGCCAAGCTTTCAACTGAGCACGGGGACCCCAATGGAGGAGTGAAGAGGACTGAAGTAGCTGAAAGGCTTTGCATCCCCATAGGAAGTACAACATTATTCAAATAACAAGACCTCCAGAGCTCCCAGGGACTAAATAACTAACCAAAGAATATATATGGAAGGACCCACTGCTCTAGCTGCATATATAGCAGAAGATGACCTTGTCTGGGATCAATGGGAGGGGAAGCCCTGGGTCCTGTGATGGCTTTGTGCCCCAGTGAAGGGAAATGATTAGACAGTGGGGCAGGAGTAGGTGGGTGGGTGGGGGTGTACCCTCATGGAGGCAGGGATAGGGGGCGTGGAATGGGAGGTTTTCAGAGGGAAAACCGGGAAGGGGGATGATATTTGAACTGTAAATTGACAAAATAATTAGTAAAAACAGGAAAGGATTTTGACATTTGGACCAAAGGGATGAGAGCAGGAGAGTTATATACATTTAATGGTTGTGATTATGTATGGGGTTCTCTACTTTATCTTAAAAAGATTATGTCAGGGTTGGGGATTTAGCTCAGTGGTAGAGCGCTTGCCTAGCAAGCACAAGGCCCTGGGTTCGGTCCCCAGCTCCGAAAAAAAAGAAAAAAAAAAAGATTATGTCAGTGAACAAAAGTACTAAAATTCCAAAATAAGTTAATAATAGTTAATGATATATTTTAATTTTTATATAAATTTTCTGAAAATAATTGTAATTTCCAAAATAAGGAAATTATTTAAATAATTTTCATCTCTCACACTTTTCTAAAAATTGATAAAAACAAGAAGAGTTTCAAGTAATTATGTGAAAATTATGTTACCTCAGTACAATAGCTTGATAAAAAAGAACTTCTTTATAAGAAAACTACCATCATAACTGCTAAGCATATAGCAACACAGGTATCCACTGAAATGTTGTTAAACCACTTTAAGTACATTAGAGGGATCTTGCCCCACAGTGAAGTGTCATTTGTCCTTGGAATAAAGTCCATTTAAAATATTCATAGATAATAAATGTGATATGCAAAGGAACAGAAAGAAGAGGAAGGAGGTTGTGGTTGATTTATTAGATGTAAAAGGCAATTTGTATGAGAAAAACTCTCAAAACACTAGATATAAAAGAACTATAATTCTGTTAATTGGGCATAGTATTAAAATGACTTCTAATAATTTGCAACTCTATCCAGAGAACAAGATATCTCTAAGCCCATATTGGAGAAGTAACTTCTTTCAGTTTACATAGAGATGTCAAATGCTCAGTGTACAGAGACTAAGAGACCATTAAGATTAATTGTGACTTAAGTTTATACATTTGTCCCCATGCTCATATATCAGTGGGTGGCAGGGGAATGAAAGATTGTTCAAGACTTATAGGTTGTAGATGCCCCCAAGGAAACGGTGTTTTTCCATCACAACAGGATTTGCTCACATAAATTTGTATGGATTATAATTACATGTAAAGACATCAAGCTAGACATAATCGTAGCATAGAATGTAGAAAATATATATGAAATTGCACCCATAGCTGAAGCACTATTGCTATTTCATAGCTACTAGAAGAGGACCAATTAGTTTTCTTTAATGATCTTACCATATTCCAGGGCAGTTTCGTATCACCAACTGAACTCTATAGTTAGTAAAAAGAAGATAACTTAATTTGGTTAGTATAAGAGGGAGGGTATTGAAAATGTAAATATAGGGGAGGAACTGAAGAATGGGTTAAGTTTGATCAAAATACATTTTACAGAACTCTTAAAGAATTAATCAAATATCATTTAAAAAATAAAAAGGATTTTTAAAAGCTTCCATGATCCCATTGATCCAAACTGTATAAGCAATAAAATTTTCTGTTGCTTGAAATAAACCAGTCTGTGTAATTTTGATCTTGATTATTTGTGGCATGAAAGCCTTGTTTGCTCCCCTTTACCTTTAGGGCAGCAGATACACTGTTGTTAAGAATCACTTATGTTCACTTATATTAGTTACCAAGAAAATTCAGATTTACAGATATGATAGGAAAGTCATTCCTCAGTCCTGGCATAGAGAAAAAGAAAGAAGGAATTCAGGGTTATAATTTAGTGCATACTTTCCATAATGCATAATGCACCTAATATAGATATAGGCAGTAAAATGATCATAAATTTATGTAATACAACTAGATTTTATATTTAAATGGTCTATGTCTGGTGTATTTTAGAAAAATAAAATGATATCTTCAGAAAAATAATGGTAACTAAGAAAACATGAGCAAAGATAAACTTACAATCAATGAACTCACCGAAGGAAAAACAATCATTTTTAAGGATTTAAGACAACATAGCATATATTGGTTGGTCATAAATAGCATCAGCAGTATCACATGCCAGAAGTACATGGAATATAGCTGTTGTTTTCCACCTCCCCCTGACCTAGTCCAGCCATGGTGGCGGTGAAGACCCTAAACCCTAAAGCCAAGGTGGCCAGGGCACAGGCAGCACTGGAGGTGAATATCAGTGCGGCACGGGGTCTGCAGGATATTCTGAGGAACAACTTGGGTCCTAGGGATACCATGAAGATGCTTGTATCTGGTGCTAGAGACATCAAACTTACTAAAGATGGCAATGTGCCACTTCACAAAATGCAAAATCAACACGCAACACCCTCTTTGATAGCAAAAGTGGCTACAGCCCAGGATGACATAACTGGCAATGACACCACATCCAAAGTCCTCATCATTTGGAGCTGCTCAAACAAGCAGACCTCTACATTTCTGAAGGTCTTCATCCCAGAATAATAACTGAAGGTTTTGAAGCTGCAAAGCAAAGGCACTGTGGAACAAGTCAAAGTAAGCAAAGAGATGCACAGAGAAATATTCATCGATGTGGCCAGGATATCTCTGCAGACTAAAGTTCATGGTGAATTTTCAGATGTCTTGACAGAAGCTGTGGTGGACTCCATTTCCACCATTAGGAAAAAGATGAGCCCATAGACCTCTTCATTGTTGAAATAATGGAGATGAAGCATAAATCTGAAACTGATACAAGGTTAATCACAGGACTTGTTTTGGATCATGGAGCGCAGCATCCTGATATGAAGAAAGAGTAGAAAATGCCTACATCCTCACATGCAACGTGTCCTTGGAGTATGAGAAGGCAGATGTGAATTCTGGGTTTTTTCACAAGAGTTCAGAAGAGAGAGAGAAACTAGTAAAGGCTGAAAGGAAATTCATTGAAGATAGAGTTAATTAAAATCGTAGAACTGAAGAAGAAAGTCTGCGGTAATTCAGATAAAGAGGTTGTCATTATTAATCAAAAGGGAATTGACCCCTTTTCTTTAGATACCCTTGTGAAAGAAGGTTTAGTAGTTCTGCGCAGAGCAAGAGGAGAAACATGGAAAGGCTGACACTTGCTTATGGTGGGATAGCTCTGAACTCTTTTGATGACCTGAAAGCTGACTGGGACATGCAGGGCTTATCTATGAGTATACGCTGTGTGAGGAGAAGTTCACCTTTATTGAGAAGTCTGACAGTCCCCGTTCTGTCACTTTACTGTTAACGGACCAAATAAGCACACGCTGACTGAAATCAAGGATGCAATAAGAGATGGCTTGAGGGCTGTCAAAAATGCTGTTGATGATGGCTGTGTTGTCCCGGGTGCAGGTGCAGTAGAAGTGGCACTGGAAGAAGCTCTGATAATACAAGCCCAGTGTGAAGGGCAGGTCTTAGCTTGGAGTCCAGGCCTTGCTCATCATTCCCAAGGTTCTTATGCAGAACTCTGGTTTTGACCTTCAAGAAACGTTAAAGTTCAAGCCGAACATTCAGAATCTACTCAGATTGTAGGTGTGGATCTGAACTCAGGTGAGCGTATGGTGGCCGCAGAAATGGGTATGTGGGATAACTACTGTGTGAAGAAGCAGCTGCTTCACTCCTGTACTATGATCGCCACCAATATTCTCCTGGTTGATGAGATCATGAGAGCTGGGATGTCCTCTCTGAAGCGCTGAAGAAGTCTGCCTATGATGCTACAGAGTGTTGGGGAGAGTGGTTATTTTTGTCCAAGTGATTTGGGAAAAAAAAATCTCTTCTTGATTGGAGAACAGGAACAAGACATTTGGTACCTATTCAAATTATAATACTATAAATATTTAAATGTTTTTTTGCATTGAGTGAACACACCCAAAGCAGGTCTTTTTAAATCCACTGAACAATATGTTTTAGTTATAGTGATACAAAATCACATAAAAAGATAAGGGGTGTTGTCTACCTTGTTTCTTAAGTGTTCTTTGACATTTTGTAATATTTTTCTACTAAATAAGGCATGGTTATGTATGCCTGTAAGCATAGCACTTTGGAAATAAAGTCAGAAAGTTCTGCACCAACTCAGGCTACAGAAGACCATGGCTCATAAGAATAATTTTGTTGTGGATGTATTTGACTTTATTCAGTCAACTCCCTGTTAAACATGAAAGATTCTCACCAGTGTAAAACTCATCTGGGTAATTTATGGGTTTCATAGTGTAATAAATACTTAAGAGTAGTGATGCTAAAAAAGCATACGTGGAATGAATGTTCTTCTCCTCCCACAAGTAGAATATTCTATTACATCCTCTAAATCCTAGATGAATTTGAACTACTAATAGACAATTAGAGAATAAGAAACTTGGCCTTAAGTTATCAGTGATATTGGTCTGTAAAATCAATTACCATGAAAATGATGATATTTAGAGGCTTTATACGCAGGGCAGAACACAAGGCTACCTGAATATTTGTGAGAGGAGAAGTAACGAGAGTATAATAAGGTGGATTTTTAGGGTTATTTTTACAATGAAATTATAATATTCTACAATTTCAAAATCATGTGTAAATTATACATATTACCTAGCTTGGCACTATAGGGAATAAATGAATATCTTACTGTAAATTGAGTGCATTGATAGCATTTAAATGAAGTAGTTGTGTTTTCTCTCCCCATTGGAATCATTGAAATGTTCATTGTGTCTTCTGTGGATGATTTTTTTTCTTCCTCATGACTATAAAATAGAAAGCATATGTTGATCCTCTATAGACTTATTTGTACATGATAAATAAGAACACAGAGACTTTTGTAAATTCAAATTGTATAATTTAGAATGTCTATAGAAAAATGGGGGGTGCAACTTCAATGGTACGCAAACTTGTAAAATTTAATAATGGTTCAAGAAACATTAGAAACTATACAGTACTAATTAGATAATTGATGATAATCTTAGCAGTGACTTACAAACTCTTTGTAATTTTATGAATATAATGATGGTAGGATATTCTTTAGAAATAATATTTAAGTTTTATAAAAATTTCATAAAGACCTTGATATTTTATTAAATTATGTATATATTCAAATTATATATATAATCTATATATTGAGTTTATTAACATGTTTTTAATTACATCTGAATTCAGATTTTATAACACGTGTCAACATATTTTCAAGATTGTGAACTAAAGTATGTAATAAATAAATTCAAGATCTCTGCAAATATATGTAAAATTGAATTAAATCTCTTAGACAATTATTGAAAAAATAAAGCTTTATGACCTTCGAGACTGAAGAATACATATACTTAACGAAAGAATAATTACCAAGTCTCTTGACATGTAATCTAAAACTGGAGCACTTCCTGTCATTGAATTTTTAGTTGGATATTTAATCACGCTCTTTAAAATAAGCAAGTATGAGCTTTAAAAGGATACAAGAAACATTATTCAAAGGCAGGAAATTGTGGGAACCATCAATTCAAAGCCAAATCAGATGAATTATGCGTTTCTTATTCATCCATCTTTGCTGGTGAATATCTGAAGTGAGGGGAAGTTGGGCACTCTTAGCATTTAAACTGTGGATTTTAAAGCACATCTGGACAATGATTTTTTTTCCATTTTTATTAAGTTGGGTATTATTTACATTTCAAATGTTATTCCTTTTCCTGATTTCTTAGACAACGATTTTTAAAATTGAATTAAATTGTTAGAAACTCTGTGGCTTTAAGAAATCTTATGGGTATGATCAAAAGTATCTGATAAGTTATATGAGTATAGAAAGAGTGTTAACCCCAAATTAATGTCATAAGGAGGAGTTAAAAGTAAATTCTCTCAGGGACTATACTACTACCCAAAGAGTACACATAGACAGACCTATGACTACAGTTGCATATGTAGCAAAGGATGGCCTTGTTGGGTACCAATGGGAGGAGAAACCTCTGAAGTTGCCAAGGCTGGATTCCCCCCCCACCCAGTGCAGGGGAATGTTAGTAGGGATGGGAAGTGGGGTGGTTGGAGAAGGGGAACACCCCTATTGGAGAAGGGGAGGGGTATGGGATAGGCGGCTTATGGCCCAGAAACCAGGAAAGGGAATAACATTTGAAATTTAAATAAAAAATATCCAATTAAAAAAAAAGTAAGAGAGCAGAGTTATTTCTGTTTGAGGAAATTGAAGAATATATGCAGACTTTATAACAACACCAATGCAATGAGGAATGTATAGAAACATATCCTTCAATTACTCATTTCATTGTTTATTTATTGATTTATTGGTTTGATATTTTAAACGGTATCTCACTGTAGCCCAGGCTGACCTGAAATTCACTATATAGCCCAGGCTGTCCTTTAGCTAATAGCAACCTACTGCCTCAGCCTCCAGTGGACTACAAGCCCCATTAGACTCCTTACAATTTAGAAATAGTATTGTATAGGATAAAATGCAGGGAACAAATTAAATCTTTAGTAAAAAATAAAATTTTAAAATTTAAAATAAAATTTTATTAAAATTTTAGGCAACATTTATATTAAATATCATATACTTTGACATTAAAAGTAGTAAAAGCAAAAGGCTGAAAGGAGTAAAGAAAATTATGATTTTTTCACTTATAAGTTTACAGATTATCAAAAACTATAGCTTCTACTGCTTCTGACAATTTCATTCGTTCTTTTACTTCAAACTTTAAGATGTATTTCCAAATAAAATTGCCTATAATTAAAATATTTATTATATTTTTATCTTTCTGGATTGTAAAATGAATGTCAATCAAGTCTGACCTGTTAATACATTAATAAATTTGCTTAATTATCCTTAATATATGCATTGAAGATATTGAAGATCTACCTTGTTAGGAAATTTCAATGTGAAATAATCGATACACATTAGTCATTTAGCAATACAATTGGTCACAAGAGCTTATTCATTTTATAAACTGAAAATTGATGCACTTTAATAAATACCTTTACACTTGATTGTGAACTGCAATCAAAGAAGTATGACAAACTTAAAAAGAAAAGAGATGGCAGTTAGGCAAAAAAAAAAAGAGAGAGAGAGAGAGAGAGAGAGAGAGAGTGAGAGAGAGACTGACAGTTGGTGATTTGTTGCACAGATATCTTATTCCTGATTTCACAATTGACAACATACAGATTTTCTTCACATTGAAATCACAGTAGACTGTATCATCTCAAAATTTTTGGAATGTATAATCTTATTACTATACTTTGATTACATGGAAATTAGATGTCATACTGATATGAAGTAACATGATATGTGATGGTTGGTAAAATAATTAAATCAACAAAAGGTGAAAATGAAGATACAGCACAAAATAAATTAATTGTTGACATAAATGCCTAAAAGAATTGGTAGGTGATTTTAAAGCATCCAATAAATGCTCAAATTGTAAGTTATATTTTTAGAATAATTTTGGCAGAAGCCATGTGTGACTTTCCATAGGCAACTAAAACAAGACATTGGCAATATCTATAATTATGGTGAGTGTAAAAGCTGAACTCTGAGTTATGTACTTTAAGGATGCCCATTTTACCCCTTGTAATATACATAGGTTCTCTATAAAAATCATTAGGAAAGAAATTGTTATTTTGAACAAACACTGAATAATAACTACTTATATATCAACAGGTGCACTCAGATGTTATTTGGAAATTCCTGTAACCTGAACTTATATAGAGACTTATTTTTTCAAATTATAATTTTTTAAATTGGATATTTTTTATTTACATTTCAAATGTTATTCCCTTTCACACTTTCCAGGATATAAGCTCCCTATCCCATTTCTCTCCCCTTCTTCTATAAGGGTATTGTTCCCCTCCCCAACCACCCAGCTTTCCAACCCCCAATGTTCTCCTACACTAGGGGATCCAGACTTGGCAGGACCCCTTCTCCTTCCATTGGTGCTCAACAAGGCCATCCTTTGCTACATATGCAGCTGGAACCATGGGTCTGTCCATGTGTAGCCTTTGGGTAGTGGTTTAGTTTCTGGTTGGTTGGCATTGATGTACTTATGTGGTTGCAAGCATCTTCAGCCCTTTCAATCTGTTCTCTAATTCCTCCAAAAAGGATTCCATTCTCAGTTTAATGATTAGTTGCTAGCATTCACCTCTGAATTTGACATAGTCTGACTGTGCTTCTCCAGGTAAAATTATATCAGGCTCCTGTAGGCATGCACTCCTTAGCTTCATCAATCTTATCTAGTTTGGTGGATATATATATATATATATATATATATATATATATATATATATATATATATATATATATATATATATATGCTGTATACCCATGTGGGACAGGCTCTGAATGGCCATTCCATCTGTCTCTGCTCCAAAATTTGCCTTCACATGCCCTCCCTCTTTTAAGAAGGAGTGAAGCATCCACACTTTGGTCCTCCTTCTTCTTGAGCTTCATGTGGTCTGTGGATTGCATCTTGGGTAATTTGAGCTTTTGGGCTAATATCCACTTCTCGGTGAATACATACTATGTGTGTTTTTATGTGATTTGGTTACCTCAATCAGGATGATATTTTTAGTTCCATCCATTTGCCTATGAATTTAATGAAGTCATTGTTAATGAGAGATGAGTAGTACTCCATTGTGTATATGTACCATGCTTTCTATATCCATTCCTCTGGGTTCTTTTCAGCTTCTGGATATTATAAAGAAGACTGCTATGAACATAATGGAGCATGTGTCTTTGCTTTGTGTTGGACCATCTTTTGGGTATATGCCCAGGAGAGGTATAGATGGGTCCTCAGGTAGTGAAATGTTCAATTTTCTGAGGAAACTCCAGACTGGTTTCAAGAGTGTTTGCACTAGCTTGCAATCCCACCAACAATCGAGTAGTATTCCTCTTTCTCCATGTTCTCGATAGCAGATATTTTCATCTGAGTTTTTGATCTTAGCCATTCTGACTGGTATGAGGTGAAGTCTCAGGGTTGTTTTGATTTGCATTTCCCTGAAGACCAAGGATGTTGAGCATTTCTTTAGGTGCTTCTCAGCCATTCGATATTTCTCAGCTGAAAATTCTTTGTTTAGCTCTGTACCCCATTTTTAATAGAGTTATTTGGCTCCGTGGAGTATACCTTCTTGAGTTCTTTTTATAGTTTGGATATTAGTCCTTTATCTAATGAAGTATTGGTAAAGATCTTTTCCCAATCTTTTGGTTGCCATTTTGTCTTAATGACAGTGTCATTTACCTTACAGAAGCTTTGCAGTTTTATGAGGTCCCATTTGTTGATTCTTGATTTTAGGGCATAAGACATTGGTGTTTTGTTCAGGAAAATTTCCCCAATGCCCATGTATTAGTTTGAGTGTATCTGTTTTGTTTTGTTTTTTTTTTTTGGAGATCCTTGATCCACTTGGACTTAAGCTTTGTACAGGGCAATAAGAATTGGTCGATTGTCTTTCTTCTATATGCTGACCTCCAGTTGAACTAGCACCATTTGTTGAAAATGTTCTTTTCGTTTTCCCATTGGATGATTTTAGATTATTTGTCAAAGATCAAGTGACCATAGGTGTGTGCGTTCATTTCTGGGTCTTCAATTCAATTCCACTGATCTCCTTGCCTGTCTCTGTACCAATACCACACAGTTTTTATCACTATTGCTCTGTAATACTGCTTGAGGTCAGGGATGGTGATTCCCCTGGCAGTTCTTTTATGGTTTAAGCTAGTTTTTTGTTATCCTGGGTTTTTCATTATTCAAAATCAATTTGCAAATTGCTCTTTCTAATTTTATGAAAAATAGAGTTGGAATTTTGATGGGGATTGCATTGAATCTGTAGATCGCTTTTGGTAAAAATGGTCATTTTTACTCTATTAATCCTACCAATACATGAGCATTGGGAGGTCTTTCCATCTTCTAAGATCTTCAATTTCTTTCCTCAGAGGCTTGAAGTCCTGGCCATACATGTTTCACCTGCTGCTTAGAGTCACACTGAGGTATTCATGTTATTTGGGACTATTGTGAAGGGTATCATTTCTCTAATTTGTTTCTCAGCCTGTTTATCCTTTGAGTAGAGGAAGGCTAATGATTTTTTTTTGAGTTAATTTTATACACAGCCACTATGCTGAAGTTGTTTATCAGGCTTAGTAGTTCCCTGGTGGAACTTTTGGGGTCACTTAAGTATATTATCATATCATCTACAAAATATCCCAGATTAAATGGGTTTATTGAAGAATTCTATCAGACCCTCATAGAAGATCTCTTACCAATGTGGTCCAAACTATTCCACAAAATAGAAACAGACAGAGCACTACTGAATTCCTTCTATGTAGCCACCATTACCCTCATACCTAAACCATGCAAAGACAAAATGAAAAAAAGAGAACTTCAGACCAATTTCCCTTAAGAATATAGATGCAAAATACTCAATAAAATTCTTGCAAACCAAGTCTGGCAACACACCATAACAATCATCCATCATGATCAAGTAGGCTTCATCCCAGTGATGCAAGGGTGGTCGATATATGGAAATCCATCAAAGTAATCCACTATATAAACAAACTCAAAGGAAAAAAAAACATGATCATTTCATTAGATGCTGAGAAAGTATTTGACAAAAATTCAACACCCCTTATGATAAAAGTGCTGGAAAGATCAGAAATTTAAGGCCCATATTTAAACATAATAAAAGCAATACACAGCAAACCAGTAGTTAACATTAAACTAAATGGAGTGAAACTTGAAGCAATCCCAGTAAGGTAAGGGAGTAGACAAGGCTGCCCACTATCCCCCTACTTATTCAAAATAGTACTCTAAGTCCTAGCCAGATCAATCAGGCAACAAAAGGAGGACAAAGAGATACAGATTGGATAGGCAATTATTTATTACAAAGGCGGGCTTGATATCTAGCAATTCAAAGTAAGATTTAAGGATGTTTGCATTTTCTCAATAAAAGCCGACGATAGAATTTTGAAATAAACATTTAGTGATTATTATAAAATTGCTAAAATTATAGCTATAAGTTAATAAATTTATATAATCTGAAGGTTTCTAATAAATATAGACTTTGAAATAAGACTATTCTCTTTAGAGGCCCATATTGATATAAAACAAGATTTTACAAATGAGCCTATTAAAGGATATAAGAAAATAGGGTTTATTTATATAAAACAATAGCCGTTTTCAAGGTTGGTTTGGACTAACTACTAGTTCATACTGTAAGAGAAGTGGTGGATAATTAACAAAAAAATTTTCCACTGGGCATCAAAGCACTCATCTCATTTTAAAGAATGGCATGCTTTATTAGTTATAGAAATCCATAAATGTAAAAGGAAGGAAATATCTCATTGCACCAACTTGTAGTGATGGATGCAGTACACAATCTGTCAAGTAGACAATGACTTGACCAATGATTACTCGAATGGGAAACTAAAGTAGCAAGTGATTCTAAGGATGCCTATAGATAGGCCTTTCTTCAATTGACCGGAGAATTTAAGAGAAACTTTAAAGAAGATAGAATCTGTCTTTAACAACCGAAAGGAGTCCCATCATAGCAGTGAGAATCTTGATATATTTTCTTAGGTGCTCATTTGGAAATGAGCTTTGCTACAGTGACAGCACTCAGTGGAAATTTGTCACATACAAGCTTTTGAACAAAAACAGAAGGATAGCATTTCTCCCTAAGAATTCAGCATTAAGTAATGACAATTGTGATTGAATGTATTTACAATGACACATCCTATGTAAGTAATATATAGTATATAATAAAAGCAAATAATTTAACTTTTATTAAATAATAATAACTTTTTAATAACTACTAATTTGTTTTGTGATAAAACTGACAAGCAGGTAACCTTCACATTGTGTAATCCTACTACTCCACGAAACTCAATGCTTAATTCATAAAGTCATACATATGATGATATGATTCCCAGGAGTTTGATTTAAATCTTCTCTGAACATATTGACAGAATTACTGGCCTGAGAACAACCTTAGTATACTGAACCATCACCTAATTTTTATATTTAGTCACTTTTGTTCAGGACAATTTCCCAGTTGATAACTTAGTTTTCATTTCAAGTGAAACAAATGAGACGATCTCATCTACAGGGTATAACCTTGCCCTTGCTATTACTGTGGTTCCTGAAATCTCAGTGATTTTCTGTTTATTGTCATCTGTTATTTGATCTAGGACATCATTTTTTGGACTAAAACTTTGCTTATCCTTGGAATTCATTTGCAAAGGAAATCAATATCAGGCCTCTCTCACTAGTTCTAATGAAACAATCAAAATTCATAAAAGCTATTTCATCATTCCTTTATATTTTCTATAAGTTTCATAATTTTCATTTACTTCTCAAAAGTACAAAGCTTCTGGTGGCAAATTATGCGTGTGAATTCATTATTTAAATCAAAGTTTATTCTTTTCATCCTATTGGTGCTTTAAGAAAATGACACATGATTAATTTGTTTGAGCCAATTTGTTATATATAATTTCTGATACTACATACAGTAAATGAACAAACTGATAATTAATTTGTTGGTTGTATTTATTAATAACAAACATATGACCACAATAAAGTAAATGATATTACAACTTCATTTCATATTATATCTTATTTTTTTTCTATTTATGAACAATAAATAGCTAATACACAAAAAATATATTATTTTTCCCAGTGGAATAGGAGATATTTTATTGTTCATCAGGAATCTGACTCTTTGGTAAAGAGAAAAGCTTAGATAATCTTTTTCTATAAGAGAAAACTATGAGTATCTCAATCAGGTATCTCAAAATCAATGTCTGGAAACTGGGATTGTGCAAGAATAAACTTGTGTAGATTGATCAAATCCACATGAGAACAATATGTTAAATAATTTTTAGAAATAACTGCATGGGAAAAATTTTAAGTGATATAAAGATACTTAATTGAGTAGATAGATCTTAACCAAGAAGGATAAAATAATACTTGTAAATAAATGTATAAACTATTCTTTGTAACAATATTATTATGTCGTCGATGATGCTGAAGAATAAATCTAGGTTCTCCTACATCCTAGTCAAGTTCTGTACCCCTGAGATACAGCCTTGGACTCCCCAGAACAAGCTAAACAATTCTCAGCTACGTGAGTGTTGCTGAAATGTCATTCCTAACAAAACGTTTTAATATTACCAGAATGTAATATTTACTGACTACATTATCATTATGATTTTAATCTATAGGATATCTCTATATCCTACTAATGTATATTTTTACTTAATTAAGGTAAATATGTATAATTTATCCTGTTAAAATGACTTTGAAATCTAGCCAAGGCAAGAAATAGTTCAGTAATAAAATAAATAGGCAAATGATTTAAACAGATTAATGATTTTTCTAAAAGCGACCTTCAATAATTTTTAATGTTATGGGATTCTTATGTTCATTACCATAGTAGATTAATTCCCATGTCAAAGGCAAATCTATTATGACAAGGCAGTGATAAAAATTTATAGGTCATAGGTAGAGAAGAAAATGCACTGTTCTATATTTGAATGAGCTAAATACTAAAGAAGTTTCCTTGTTCCCAATTTTGTTCCAAGGAAACCACTGGGGAACCATTAGTTTAATTGGCTAAATACAGACCTGTCTTTATTTGCAGCAGTGTAGCCAGAAGTAAGTTAAAACTCTACTACTTATACAAGTAGGCTATTTTTTTTTAAATTTCAAAATAATAAAGATAAAAAGGAGAAACACTACACTGTTACACTAGTAGACAATGTCACTTTAAACCATTTAGAGAATTCATGAAGTTATACAATTGTTTGTGTGTGTGTGTGTGTGTGTGTGTGTGTGTGTGTGTGATTGACTAGAGGTAAATATTTTTTTTGTCAAATAATGTTTGTAATAGAATACAAAATTGATGGCCATATTTAATTGAATAATTTTACACATCATTATAAATGGTTAAATAACATTATATTACTTCAGTATTTGTCTCTGAAGATGTGCTCGTGTTTACTTCTAATCCCTCTCTAATCAACATCCTTATTTATTCCCAATACTTTTTTCGTAGAGAAAAGTTAAGTCTTGAAGCTGAATTCAGTGTATATTTAAGTAATTGTTCAGTTGGAATTGGTTCAGGAGTATGGAATTCTTTTGAATTACACATTTGTAAAAGATGTTTGAAACAATTAGTGCTTAGAAAATACTGAATATGGAGACATTTAGTCAGTTGGAAATTATTTATTGATAATCATTGCTTATTTTGTTTGCTGTCTATGTTGTTTTTCTTTAATTTGTATTATTTTATTTATTTGCATTACTGTCATTCCCCCCTCTCAGTCTCCACTCCCATAGTTCCTCATCTAATTCTTCCTCCCCCTTGCCTCTGACAGGGTGTTCTTCTTCCACCAGGACTCCCTGTTACCTGGGGCCTCAAGTTTCTTGAGGACTATGCACATCTTCTCCCACTAAGGCCAGTCCAGGCAGATCTATATTTGTGCCAGGGACCTTGGACTGGCCTATGTATGCTCCTGGTTGGTGGCTCAGTCTCTGGGAGCTCCCTAGGATTTGGATTAGGTGACACTGCTGGTATTCTTTCTTTTTTTAAGTGGATATATTTTTATTTATATTTCAGATATTATTCCCTTTCCCAATTTTTTGACCATAAGCCTCTTATCCCATCCCAACACCCCCTTCTATGAGAGTGTTCCCCCTCCTCAATCATTCCCCCTTTCCTCCCTGAATTTCCCCTATACTTGGGAATTCAGCCTTGGCAGGACCCAGGGCTTCTCCTCCCATTGGTGCTCAACAAAGCCATCGTCTGCTAAATATGCAGTTGGAGCCATGGGTCTGTCCATGTGTACTCTTTGGGTAGTGGTTTAGTTCCTTGGAGCTCTGGTTGGTTGGTATTGTTTATTGTTTATTGTTCTATTGTTCTATTGGTTTATTGTGTTATTGGGTTGCAAGTTGCTGACTACTGATATTCTTATGAGGTCACTCCTCTTCAGATTTTTCAATTCTTCCCCTAATTTAACCGTAGGGGTCCCCAGTGGTTGGATGTAAGTAGCTGCATCTGTATCAGTCAGCTGCTGGTAGGGCCTTTCAGGGGACAGGCATGCCAAGCTTCTGTCTGTAAGTACATCATAACATCAATAGTAGTGTCAGGCCTTGATGTCACTGGACCACCTTTCTTTCAGTTTCTTCTCCATTTTTTCGTCACTGCACTTTTTTTTAGGCAGGAACAGTACTCAGTCAAAGATTTTGACTGTGTGTTAGTAACCCTGTCCCTTCTCTTGACCCGCTCTGTTTACTGCAGATGGGCTCTTTGAGTTCCCTCTCACCAATGTGAGGTATTTTGGCTAAGGTCACCCATCATTGAGCCTTTAGAGTCTCTCACCTTCCAGGTTTCTGGTTCTTTCTAGAGCCGCCCTCCACCCCTAGACCCCCCTCCCTGCCTGGAACACGCTGGCTGATGCTGCTTATCTGCATTCATTCTCTTGGCACACTGGGCTTCTCTCCTGCCCCACCCCCATACTGACATTGTTTCCATTTACCCTCCTACTTTTCTCTCCCACTCAAGTCCTTCCTTCTCTCTGCCTCATGATTATTTCTTTCCCCCTTCTAAGTGGAATTGAAACATCTCCACTTGGGCCTTTGTACTTGGTATACGTCTTACAGCCTGTGGGTTGTGTCCTAGGTATTCTGTACCTTTTTGGCTAATGTCTACTAATCATTGAATACATACATATGCCCTTTTGAAGAGTAAAACAGTATAAATTCTGCAATCACGGATATGAATCTATTTTTAATTAGGAATCCAATGCCAAATAATCGTAATAAGCAAGTAAATTAAATGGTTAACATACAGTAAATATAAAATTAGAGCCAAGACAGGGCAGTCCAGATTAAGTGGAATGCAGCATAGTGCCGGTTTTTGCTATTAAATCAGGTCATTATATCTATCATTACTTATGCGTCTCTACTTTAAGAAAAAATTCTACTCAGTGAATCAGTGAGAAAGCAATACCAATTGATGATCATCTGTAGAAGTACAGGACCCAAAACTCAATATCAGGGCAGCTGTACAGATTCGGAGTTAATTAACCTTTACCCAATTCCTAATATTTGCCAAGTTCTTGTGCAAGAATGACCATGAATACCATGTTGATTAAAATAACCCTGAAAAGAGTCATCATTGCCCAGAACATACCTGGAAGTTAAGTGAATTGCTTAGGGCCACAGAAGAAATTGATTGAATGCAGGAAGGTTAAGAGTGCTGCTGAAAAATAGAGTGGTCATTTAGCAAGTTGACTGAAGCAGAGTCCTTTTAATTGGCTCCTTAATTGCTTTATTTCTTTTTCCTCAATCAATGATTTTTTAAAATCCTTAGCTTTATTTCTTTTCTTTTAAAATATATTAAATATTTTTATACATATATATATGTAAATATATTTCATTATTCTCTTTCTTTTGTCTCTTCAACTTTCTCTTGAATTAATAAATCCTTGTACTTAATTGTGTGTGAGCATATATATATACAAATATATAAATATATACATATATAAATATAAATATTTATAAATATAAATATATTTATACCTACTTATATGTGTTCCATCCACTCCATATACTTGTGTGAATCAGAGAAACTATGCACATGGACCAGAATTGCCTAAAAATGATCTGTATGATAATAACAAAAAATATATTTTCTGTTGATTTTCAAATTAAACTTTTTTGAAGTCACTATCTAAATGCCATAGTTGATGTTAACGCATATTTCGTCTGTTCATTTGTGTCAAAATGAATTATCACAGAATTTGGCAAAGTTGCAAAAAGAATTAAATGATTACTCAAAATTCCTTGGTCTCTCAATCAAAGTACTGGCTTAAAAGATATGTATGCACGTATACATATACAAACTCTCCCCTGGAAAAATCAATTTGGGGTGTGTGTGTGTGTGTGTGTGTGTGTGTGTGTGTGTGTGTGTGTGTGTGTGTGTGCACGCGCATGCGCTTATAATAACTATAACTACCCAGAGCTGACAATTTCAGCTCTAAACTGGTCAGTATATTTCACATTAATTATGAGAGATTCAAAACAAAACCAATTATACACGTACTTGTTTTTTTTAAATCCCCTTAGTTACTCCATCAAGTTAATGATATTAATTTTTCTTTTCTGCTTAAATGAGACAAATATTTTGTAAAGCACTTTGTTCTTCCATACCAAAGGAAGTCCCTGAATTTCTGTGTCAAGTGAGCATTTTCTTGTTTTCTATAGCTGTTATTTTAATGTGTCAACTTTACTGGATTGAGAGATGCCCAAGAGCCAACCAACACTCTCTGTATAGGTACTCTTAGGAGATGAGTGTCGCAATGAACACACTGCCTTCAGATCCTGTATCATTGGTTCACTATTCAACCATTAAGGTCGAAATATAATGAAAAGTCAAGGGAGGACAAAGAGCTCACCTTTTGTCCTCCAATATCCTGGGATTCTAGCTTGACTGACTTAGAGGATGATTACTAACTAAAGAACATTTTATGTGGGGACTCGGAGAGGAAATTTCAAACAAGATTGACATGTGAGTCAGTGGATCCTATCTGAAAGAAATGTTTTTCACTTACGCGTGAGAAATTACTATCCACTAACAGGGGGGTGCCAACAAAATGAAAACAAAACGAAAATTGTTTTCTCCTGGAGATAGCATACTCTATTTTCTGCTGACTTTGTATCTCACGTGCCAGGGCTTCTGGCATTTTATACTTTCGACTTTTACCAGAAATTTCTCTAATTCACAAGCCTTCAACACTACAAATTACAAGATGCCTTTGTGACACCATAGGAACCTGTCCTAATAAATCCTGCCTGATCTTTTTATATAACAGTCTTTGTTTATTATGTCATTCTAAGAAGCTGAGCTGATATACTGAGTAGCTACCTAATTATGAGCATGCGTTTCAAGCGCTGACCTTTTGTCAACACAGAGATAAAGAACTGCCATACAGTTGCTGGCATAATTAGGAAACTAATGACCATCATTGCGTATTAAAGACTAAATTAATGATAAACCCTGAGGTCAAAGTATGCAATGTATTTAGTGTTGAAACTCTGGCAAAAGTGTTAAATTATCATCAAGTAACTAGCATCAAAGGGAGCATTTTCATCGCCATGAAGGTAATTTAGAAACAGTTATTGTGATCTAAGAAAGTGTATACTAATCATTCAGGTAAAATATAATTACCATTTAAGGATCACAGTTAAACCTAACATATATACTTCAAAGTATTTGCACATGATAATAATATTCCTCGAGATTAGAGCTCTATTTTATGGTTGAAGAAATAGCAGAGATGAGTTCAAAGTTTCACACAAGACCAGGGTTGAAACTATTGGTTGTATAAACGGTTTTTCCCTTTAAGGTATTTGATGTCTAAATAATGGTAACCATTGGTAAAGCTTTCATGTTTTCTACTACATGAGTGCATATTGCCACTTTCTTTTGTCTTTCTATACTGTGGGGATATATCTTTCCTCCAGTTTCCTACCTTCAATTAGAAAAGAACTTACCTCTTTTAATTATATGCATATTTTTCTGTTTTTCTTTTATTAGATTTTTAAAATTTACATTTTAAATGTTATCCCCTTTCCCAGTTTCCCCTCTAGAAACCCTCTACCACATGTCCCGCCCCCAGGCTTCAGTGAGGGTGATCCCTTACCCAGCCACCCACTACCTCCCATTTCCCCACCCTGACATTCCTCTTCACTGGGGCATCCTATCTTGACAGTACAAACGACCTCTACTCCCATTGATGCACAAAAAGTCATCCTCTGCTACATATGAAGTTGGAGCCCTAGGTCCATCCCTGTGTTTTCTTGGGATGGTGGTTTATTCCCTGAGAGCTCTGGGGGATCTGGTTGGTTGATATTATTGTTCTTCTTATGGTGTTGCAAACCCCAAAAGCTACTTCAGTCCTTTCTCTAACTCCTCCACTGGGGACCCTGTTCAATGGTTGTCTGCAAGCATCCACCTCTGTATTTGTCAAGCTCTGGCAGAGCCTCTAAAGAAACAGCTATATCAGGCTTCTGTCAGCATGCACTTCTTGGCATCAGCAATGTTGTTTGGGTTTGGTGTCTGTGTACGGGATGGATCTCTCAGGTGTGACAGTCTCTGGACGGCCTTTCCTTCAGTCTCCGCCCCATACTTTGTCTCCATATTTTTTCCCTACTGAGTATTTTTGTTCCCCCTTCTAAGAAGGACTGAAGCATCCACATTTTCATCTTCCTTCTTCTTGAGCTTGATGTGGTTTGTTTATTGTATCTTGGTAATTCCGGACTTTTTAGACTAACATCCACTTATCAGTGAGTGCATACCATGTGTGTTCTGTTGTGATTAGGTTACCTCACTCAGAATGATATTTTCAAGTTCAATCCATTGGCCTAAGAATGTCATGAAGTAATTATTTTTAATAGCTGAGTAGTATTCCATTGTGTAAGTATACCACACTTTCTGTATCCATTCCTCTACTGAAGGACATCTGGATTTTTTTCCAACTTCTGGCTATTATAAATAAGGCTGCTATGAACATAATGAAGTATGTGTTTTTGTTTTATGTTGGAGCATCATTTGGATCCTCAGGTAGTACTATGTCCAATTTTCTGAGGAACCTCCAGACTAATTTTTAGAGTTGTTGTATCCCACCAACAATGGAAGAGTGTTTCTCTTTCTCCACATCCTTGACAGCATTTGCTGTCACCTGAGTTTTTATTTTAGCCATTCTGACTGGTATGAGGTTTCCACCTCTCAGGGTGGTTTGATTTGCATTTCCCTGATGACTAAGGATGTTGAACATTTCTTTAAGTGCTTTTCAACCATTCGAAATTCCTCAAATGACAATTATTTGTTTATCTCTGTACCCCATTTTTAAATCAGGTTATTTGATTCTCTGGAATCAAGCTTCTTGAGTTCTTCGTATATATTGTTTATTAGCCCTGTATCAGACGTAGGATTGATAAAGGTCTTTTTCCAATTTCTTGGTTGCTGTTTTATCTTATTGACAATGTCCTTTCCCTTACACAAATTTTGCAATTTTATTGTTGCAATTTGTTGATTCTTGATCTTAGAGCATAAGCCATTGGTGTTCTGTTCAGGAAGTTTCCCCAGTGCCCATGTTTTTGATTCTCTTCCCCACTTTTTCTTCTATTAGTTTGAGTGTATCTGGTTTGATATGGACGTCCTTGATCCTCTTGGACTTAAGCTTTATATAAGGCAATAAGAATGGATCAATTTGCATTCTTCTACATGCTGACAGCCATTTGAAACAGAACCATTTGTTGAAAATGCTGTGTTTTTCCCACTGGATGGTTTTAGTTGTTCTGTCAAAGATCAGAGAGGTGTGTAGGTTCATATCTCAGTCTTCAATTCTAGTAGTTTGTTTTTTTTGTTTTGTTTTTTTAATCACTGTTGTTCTGTAATACAGCTGGAGGTAGATGCTGAGAAAACATTTGACAAAATGCAATACCCCTTCATGATACAAGGCTTGAAAAGGTCAGGAATTCAAGACCCAGACCTAAACACAGTCAAAGCAATATGCAGTAAACCAGTAGCCCACATCAAGTTAAATGGAAACTTGAAGCAATCCCATTAAAACCAGGGATTAGACAAAGCTGCCCACTCTCTACTTACCTTTACCATATAGTACTTGATGTCTTAGCCAGAGCAACTAGACAACAAAAAGTAGTCAAATAACGCAAAGTGGAAAAGAAGAAGTCAAAATATCACTATTTGCAGATGATATGATTGTATACTTAAGTGACACCAATATTTCCACCAAAGAATTTCTACAGCTGATAAGCAACTTCATCAAAGTGGCTGGATATAAAATTAACAAATCAGTAGCCTTCCTCTACTCAAAGTTTAAACAGGCTGAGAAAGAAATAGGAAAAGGGCACCCTTCACAATAGTCACAAATAATATAAAATACCTTGGGGTGACTCTAACCAAACAAGTAAAAGATCCATATGACAAGACCTTCGAGTCTCTGACGAAAGAAATTGAAGATCACACAAGATGGAAAGATGTCTCAAGCTCAGGGATTGGCAGGATTTGTCCAACTTGCCAAAAAACTGCATATTCAATGCAATGGCCATCAAAACCCTTAGTCAATTCTTTGTACAGTTAGAAAGAGCAATTTCAAATTCATTTGGAGTAAGAAAAAAACATAACCTCAACAATATAAGCAAAGCTCTTTTCAGTCTTTAATGATTCATTATTGTAAATATGCATTCCTATGGGAACATTTTTATTTCAAATATTCTAGTGAGTGACATATTGTGGTTTCCATGTCTCCTGTAATTACTCCTTTCTTTGTAGATTTATATTACACACACTGTATATAAGGACTTCATTGAAACCGAAGTAACATTTTGTTTCTTACGTTTTCTTCATACATGGTAGTCAATGTGGTGTGTGGAGTGTGAGAAGTGGGTTAGCAGACAATCATATTTTTCCCTTTTTTTCTTTTATTGGATATTTTCTTTATTTACATTTCAAATGTTATCCCCTTTTCTGGTTTCCACTCCAAAAATCCCCCAGCCTATACCCGCACCCACTGAATCCATGAGGGTGCTCCCCATGTATGTAATCACTCCCATCTGCCTCCTCACCCTGGTATTCCCCTACACTGGGGCAACGAGTCTTCACAGGACCAAGGACCTTTTCTCCCATTGGTGCCCAACAAGGCCCATCTTAGACAATCATATTCTTACATCGGTCAGGTTAGATTTATGCAGATGATTTTGCATTAATTACAATTACAAACTCTCCCATTTGAAAATAACAACTGTTGATCATAGAGATGCCTTTTCAGTTATAATAGTAACTAAAATATTATTATGTTCCCTAAAGGTTTTTTATTTTTGAAACTTCATCTTCCTTAAAAAAAATGGTATAGCATGTGTTAGAAAATTGACAGTCTGGAAATATACTCTTAAATGTTGATATTAATAACACAATAAAAATTTCAAAATTTCAGTCAAATCTGAGGTTCCTCTGCTTGCTTTTTTTCTCGATGTTTTCTTTTCTTTCTTTTTTTCCATCTTTATTAACTTGAGTATTTCTTATTTACATTTCGATTGTTATTCCCCTTCCCAGTTTCCAGGCCAACATCCCCCAGTCCCTCTCCCTCCCCTGCAGTATGGGTGTTCCTCTCCCCATCCTCATCCCATTACCACCCTCCCCCCAACAATCAAGTTTACTGGGGGTTCAGTCTTGGCAGGACCAAGGGCTTCCTCTTCCACTGGGGCTCTTACTAGGCTATTTATTGCTACCTTTGAGGTTGGAGCCCAGGGTCAGTCCATGTATAGTCTTTGGGTAATGGCTTAGTCTTGGAAGCTCTAGTTGGTTGTAATTTTTGTTCATATGGGGTCTAAGGCCACTTCAAGCTCTTTCAGTCCTTTCTAAGATTCCTTCAACGGGGGTCCCATTCTCACTTCAGTGGTTTGCTGCTGGCATTCGCCTATGTATTTGCTGTATTCTGGCTGTGTCTCTGGAGAGATCTACATCCGGTCCCTGTCAGCATGCACTTCTTTGCTTCATCCATCTTTTCTAGTTTGGTGACTGTATATGTATGGGCCACATGTGGGGCAGGCTCTGAATGGGTGTCCCTTCTGCCTTTATTCTAAATTTTGCCTGATTATTCCCTCCCAAGGGTCTTGTTCCCCTTTTGAAGAAGGAGTGAAAAGGTTGCATTTTGGTCAACATTCTTGAGTTTCATGTGTTCTGTGCATCTAGGGTAATTCAAACATTTGGAATAATAGCCAACTTGATAATAGCCACTTATCAATGAGTACATACCATTTGTGTTTTTCTGTGATTGGTTTACCTCACTCAGGATGGTATTTTCCAGGTCCATCCATTTGCCTATGAATTTCACAAAGTCATTGTTTTTGATAGCTGAGTAATATTCCATTGTGTAGATGTACCACATTTTCTGTATCCATTCCTCTGCTGAAGGGCATCTGGGTTCTTTCCAGCTTCTGGATATTATATATAAGGCTGCGCTGAACATAGTGGAGCACCTGTCTTTGTTATATGTTGGGGCATCTTTTGGGTATATGCCCAAGAGAGGTATAGCTGGGTCCTCAGGTAGTTCAATGTCCAATTTTCTGGGAACCTCCAGACTGATTTGCAGAATGGTTGTACCAGTCTGCAATCTCACCAACAATGGAGGAGTGTATCATTTGCTCCACGTCCTCACCAGCATTTACTGTCACCTGAGTTTTTGATCTTAGCCATTCTCACTGGTGTGAGGTGAAATCTCAGGGTTGTTTTGATTTACATTTCCCTCATGACTAAAGATATTGAACATTTCTTTAGGTGTTTCTCAGCCATTCGGCATTCCTCAGCTGTGAATTCTTTGTTTAGCTCTGAACCCCATTTTTTAATAGGGTTATTTGTCTCCCTGCAGTCTAACTTCTTGAGTTCTTTGTATATTTTGTATATAAGCCCTCTATCTGTTGTAGGATTGGTAAAGATCTTTTCCCAATCTGTTGGTTACCATTTTGTCCTAACAACGGTGTCCTTTGCCTTACAGAAGCTTTGCAGTTTTATGAGATCCCATTTGTCGATTCTTGATCTTAGAGCATAAGCCATTGGTGTTTTGTTCAGGAAATTTTCTCCAGTGCCCATGTGTTCAAGATGCTTCCCCACTTTTTCTTCTATTAGTTTGAGTGTATCTGGTTTGATGTGGCAGTCCTTGATCCACTTGTACTTAAGCTTTGATGATAAGCATGGATTGCTCTGCATTCTTCTACATGCTGACCTGAAGTAAAACCAGCACCATTTGCTGAAAATGCTATCTTTTTTCCATTGGATGGTATTTTCTCCTTTGTCAAAAATCAAGTGACCATAGGTGTGTGGGTTCATTTCTGTGTCTTCAATTCTATTCCACTAATCTATCTGTCTGTCTCTGTACCATTACCATGCAGTTTTTATCACTATCGCTCTGTAATACTGCTTGAGTTCAGGAACAGTGATTCCCCCTGAAGTCCTTTTATTGTTGAGGATAGTTTTAGCTATCCTGGGTTTTTTGTTATTCCAGATGAATTTGCAAATTTTTATGTTTAACTCTCTGAAGAATTGGATTGGTGTTTTGATGGGCATTGCATTGAATCTGTAGATCACTTTTGGTAAAATGGCCATTTTTACTATATTAATCCTGCCAATCCATGAGCATGGGAGATCTTTCCTTCTTCTGAGGTCTCCCTCAATTTCTTTCTTCAGAGGCTTGAAGTTCTTATCATACAGATCTTTCACTTGCTTGGTTAAAGTCACACCGAGGTATTTTATATTATTTGGGACAATTATGAAGGGTGTCATTTCCCTAATTTCTTTCTCAGCTTGTTTCTCTTTTGTGTAGAAGAAGGCAACTGATTTATTTGAGTTAATTTTATGCCCAGCCACTTTGCTTATGGTGTTTATCAGGTTTAGTAGCTCTCTGGTGGAACTTTTGGGATTGCTTAAATATACTATCATATCATCTGCAAATAGTGATATTTTGACTTCTTCTTTTCCAATCTGTATCCCCTTGATCTCCTTTTGTTGTCTGATTGCTCTGGCTAGAAATTCAAGAAGTATATTGAATAAGTAGAGAGGGAGTGGGCAGCCTTTTCTAGTCCCTGATTTTAGTGGGATTGCTTCAAATTTCTCTCCATTTATTTTAATGTTAGCGACTGGTTTGCTGTATATGGCTTTTACTATGTTTAGGTATGGGCCTTGAATTCCTATTCTTTCAGGACTTTTATCATGAAGGGGTGTTGAATTTTGTCAAATGCTTTCTCAGCATCTAATGAAATGATCATGTGGTTTTGTTCTTTCAGTTTGTTTATATAATGGTTCACGTTGATGGTTTTCCGTATATTGAACCATCCCTGCATGCCTGGGATGAAGCCTACTTGATCATGGTGGATGATTGTTTTGATGTGCTCTTGGATTAGGTTTGCCAGAATTTTATTGAGTATTTTTGCGTCGATATTCATAAGGGAAATTGGTCTGAAGTTCTCTTTCTTTGTTGGGTCTTTGTGTGGTTTAGGTATAAGAGTAATTGTGGCTTCATAGAAGGAATTCGGTAACGCTCAGTCTGTTTCAATTTTGTGGAATGGTTTGGATAATATTGGTATGAGGTCTTCTATGAAGGTCTGATAGAATTCTGCACTGAACCCATCTGGACCTGGCCTCTTTTTGGTTCGGAGACCTTTAATGACTGCTTCTATTTCGTTAGGAGTTATGGAGTTGTTTAAATGTTTTATCAGTTCCTGATTTAACTTCGGCACCTTGTTTCTGTCTAGGAAATTGTCCATTTCGTGCAGGTTTTCAACTTTAGTTGAATAGAGGCTTTTTTTGTAGGATCTGATGATTTTTGGAATTTCCTTTGATTCTGTAGTTATTTCTCCCTTTTCATTTCTGATTTTGTTAATTTGGACACACTCTCTGTCCTCTCTTTAGTCTGCTAAGTTTTCATCTATCTTGTTGATTTTCTTAAAGAACCAACTTTTGGTTCTGTTGATTCTTTGTATGTCCTTTTTATTTCTACTTGGTTGATTTCAGCTCTGTGTTTGATTATTTCTTGCTTTCTACTCCTCCTGGGTGAATTTGCTTCTTTTTGTTCTAGAGCTTTTAGGTATGCTGTCAAGGTGCTGATATATACTCTCTCCTGTTTCTTTCTGCAGGCACTCAGAACTATGAGTTTTCCTCTCAGTACAGCTTTCATTGTGTCCCATAAGTCTGGGTAGGTTTTACCTTCATTTTCATTAAATTCTAAGAAGTCTTTGATTTCTTTCTTTCTTTCTTCCTTGAAAAGGTTATCACTGAGTAAAGCATTGTTCAACTTCCAGGTATATTTGGGCATTCTTCCCCTATTGTAATTAAGACCAGCATTAGCCCGTGGTGGTAGGACGCATGGGATTATTTCTATCTTTCTGTATCTGTTGAGGCCTGTTTTCTGACCAATTTTACGGTCAATTTTGGAGAAAGTACCATGAGGTGGTGAGAAGAAGGTTTATCCTTTTGTTTTAGGATAGAATGCTCTGTAAATATCTGTTAAGTCCATTCGTTTCATGACTTCTTTTAGTCTGCCTATGTCTCTGTTTAATTTCTGTTTCCATGATCTGTCCATTGATGAGAGTGGGGTGTTGAAATCTCCTACTATTATTGTGTGAGGTGCAATGTGTGCTTTGAGCTTTAGTATGGTTTCTTTTATGTATGTAGGTGCCCTTGTATTTGGAGCATAGATATTTAGGATTGAGAGTTCATCTTGGTGGATTTTTCCTTTGATTAATATGCAGTGTCCTTCCTTATCTTTTTTAATGACTTTTAGTTGAAAATCGATTTTATTCAATATTCGAATGGCTACTCCAGCTTGCCTCTTCAGACCATTTGCTTAGGAAGTTGTTTTCCACCCTTTCACTCTGAGGTAGTGTCTGTCTTTGTCTCTGAGGTGTGTTTCCTGCAGGACACAGAATGCAGGGTCCTCGTTGCATATCCAGTTTATTAATCTATATCTTTTTTATTGGGGAGTTGAGACCATTGATGTTGAGAGATATTAAGGAATAGTGATTATTCCTTCCTGTTATATTCATATTTGGATGTGAGGTTATGTTTATGTGCATTTCTTCTCTTTGTTTTGTTGTGAAGAGGATTAGTTTCTTGCTTTTTCTAGGGTGTAGCTTGCCTCCTTATGTTGGGCTTTACCATGTCTTACCCTTTGTAGCGCTGGATTGTAGAAAGATATTGTGTAAATTTGGTTTTGTCATGGAATATCTTGGTTTCTCCATCTATGTTAATTGAGAGTTTAGCTGTATACTGTAACCTGGGCTGGCATTTGTGTTCTCTTAGGGTCTGTATGACATCTTTCCAGGATCTTCTTGCTTTCATAGACTCTGGTGAGAAGTCTGGTGTGATTCTCAAAGGTCTGCCTTTATATGTTACTTGACCTTTTCCCCTTACTCGTTTTAATATTTTTTCTTTGTTTTGTGCATTTGGTGTTTTGACTATTATGTGACTGGAGGAGTTTCTTTTCTGGTCCAATCTATTTGGAGTTCTGTAGGCTTCTTGAATGTTTATGGGCATCTCTTTCTTTAGGTTAGGGAAGTTTTCTTCTATGATTTTGTTGAAGATATTTACTGGTCCTTTGTGCTGGGAGTCTTCACTCATTGAGTCCTGGATTTCCTGTATGTTTTGGACTTGTAGCTTTTTCTGTTTTACATTATCTTTGACCATTGTGTCGATGATTTCTATGGAATCTTCTGCTCCTGAGACTCTCTCTTCTATCGCTTGTATTCTGTTGGTGATGCTTGTATCTGCGGCTCCTTGTCTCTTCCTTTGGTTTTCTATGTCCAGGGTTATTTCCCTTTGTGCTTTCTTTATTGCTTCTATTTCCATTTTTAATTCCTTCACCTGTTTGATTGTGTTTTCCTGAAATTCTTTCAGTGATTTTTGTGTTTCCTCTCTATAGGCTTCTGCTTGTTTATTTATGTTTTCCTGAATTTCTCTAAGGGAGTTCTTCATGTCTTTCTTGACATCCTCTAGCATCATGATCAAATGTGATTTTATATCTAGATCTTGCTTTTCTGGTGTGTTTGGATATTCGGTGTTTGCTTTGGTGGGAGAATTGGGCTCAGATGATGCCATGTAATCTTGGTTTCTGTTGCTTGGGTTCCTGTGCTTGCCTCTTGCCATCAGGTTGTCTCTGGTGTTACCTTGTTCTGCTATTATTGACAGTAGCTAGACAGTGCTATAGGCCTCTGTGTCAGGAGTGCTGTAGACCTGTTTTCCTGTTTTCTTTCAGACAGTTATGGGAACAGAGTGTTCTGCTTTCGAGCGAGTAGTTTTTTCTATCTACAGTTCTTCAGCTGTTTCTGTGGGCCTGTGTCTTGAGTTCACCAGGCAGGTCACTTGGAGCAGAAAAGTTGGTCTTACCTGTGGTCCTATGGCTCAATTTGCTCATGGGGGGCTGTTTTTGAGCTCTCCATCAGGGCGGCAACTTGGAGGGCCTGTGCTGCCTTTTCCCTGAAGCCCAGTGCACCGTGGTCCCAGATGGTATAGGTGTTTTCCTCTAGAGTCAGAAATGTGGGCAGAGTGTAGTCTCTTCTTGCTTCCCAGGCATGTCTGCCCCTGTGAAGGTTTAGCTCTCCCTCCCATGGGATTTGGGTACAGAGAACTGTTGATCGGTCCCTTCAGGTACAGATGGTTTCTGGAGCCCTCTGCTTGCTTTCATTATTGTATAGTTATTTAATTTGTAGCTCTTTCATACCTGAAGTTAGCTAGCTAACATTATTCTTATTGTGGGAGTGTTTTACTTTTCTTTTTAATTTAATTGCTTTCTTTTAATTTAATTAAATTTTAATTTGAGGATTTCAAGAACAGTACTGTGTTTACATCATTTTGACAAACTTATCCATTCCAGGCCTTTACCCTACTTCCATTCAAATTCATCACACCTCCTTTTTAATTGTTAGTGTTCAGAATCTAGTGAGTCCTTTTATTCTTGCCTCTATATACATATGTTTAGGACTAAGCACTGGTACTAGATAGCTTGTCAGTGGATGGTCCCTGGAGAACATCTCCACATCTTTGCAACAATGAATTGTAGCTCTTCATCCATGTGGGGTCTTGTGAAATTTCCTAAACTCATTTTGATATGTCAACAGATGATATTAATGAGAAAGTCTTGTTTGGTGTTCAAATTTTACTGGGGAATCTGTCTTTCATATCATACCAAGCTAACAATAGTCATATAGGTCTTCTGGACTTAAGAAATTTTTTCCTCCTCCTTACAAATATTACTAAGACCTAGCCATTTTAAGAGTCACATTGTTGAGGTACCAGTTAAGGATAAAATTCCTCTACTTGATTATTCTCTAAATTTTTACCATTTGTCAAACTCTTTGCTATCCTGTCTCTCTCAGAAATATAAGTGTGTTTGATGAGGAGTGAGAACTATTCTTACCTATGAGAATAAAGATATCATTGAAAATACATCAAGAAATTACATTCATTTAGAAAAATATCATTAGTAGTTTCTTCTCTCCCATCTATGACCTCTCCAATCATGGGTAGAAGACTAGGTTTACAATATTATATGTGAATTTCCTCCCATTGAGTCGTCGTTAGGTCCAATTAGAAAGCTGTTGGTTTGATCCAGGATAAAACTGCAATTATTTCATCATTAGGAGTTTCTCACCAGGTTGGTCATTTTTGTTGTGCAAGATTTTCATCTGTGTAAGATTACTGATTGATTTTCTCCCTTGGCTGGTTGCATAGTAGTTTCAGGTAGTATTACAGTCAATCCTCAGAGAGAGAGATTCCCTTGTCAATTCCTCTGAATGTTATATATGAATAGCATAATGTCATCAATAGTATTTTACATTCAATTTTTAGGAGGTAACCAAAGGCAATGACAATAGAGGATATTATTTGTAGAGTCCTCTTGAACACAATTCAAATAAATTACTCTATGTCGTATAATGATATCGATCTCCCCAACATCCAAACACACACAATATATGCAATGAGACATATATCATGTATTATATATGAATATTAAAGTAAACATATAAAACAGTTATCCTCTAGAATTTAGTTTATAACAATATACTTTTATGAATACTTTGTTACTTTATATATGTAATACATTTTAAATTCATTTTTATCATATAAGCAAATTTGTAGACTGTCCTATAATAGTTCATGTGTTGATTTTTTTCTAATATTATAATATAATCTTATTTTTTCTTTTTAAAATATTTTGTGATGTCTAAATATATTACATTAAAGCATCTTTTTAGACTTACACAAATTTTCAAGTACTTTGTCATTCACTCATAATAATAATCTCTAATATTTTATTTAAAATTAAATGCATATTTTTATTTACTTATTTGTTCATTTACGACACAATGTCAGCCCTCCCTCTCCTCCCAGGACATCCTCATGCAGGTCCTGCTACAAATCCTACTTCCTCTTCTTCTTTGAGAAAGGGAAGGACCCTCTGGGTGTCACCCTCCAAACAAAACCCCAACCCTCCACTGCTTCAAGTCACTGCTGTACTAGGCAATTCTCTTCAATTAAGGCCAAACAAAGCAATTCATTTAGGGCTAAAGGATCCACAAGCAGGCAGGTGACAGCTTTAGCGAGTGTCCCTGCTCCAGTTGTAATAGCATCAGGAAGAAGAGGCTGCTCATCTACAACATATGTGCAGGGACATGTCTCCAGCCTGTGCTTATTCTTTGGTTGGTGACTGAGTCTCTGGGAGCCCTCCAGGGTCCAGATTAGTTGACTCTGTTGGTTTTTCTGCGGAGTCCCTGTTTTCTATGGGTCTTTCAATCCTCCCTACAATTTTTAACATGCCCCCTCTAAGTTCCATCTAATGAGTCTCTGCATATCTTTCCATTGACTACCAGGTGGATCCTATCAGAGGGCATTTATGATAAGTTTCTGTCTGCAAGCATAACAAAATATCATTAATAATGCCAGTCATTTCTTCTTATCAATGGAATAGGTCTCAATTTAGTGTAGTCATTAGTTAGCTATTCCTGTATTCTCTGCTTTATCTTTGTCCCTGTACATATTGCAGGCATGATACATTTTGAGTTCAAGGTTTTGTGGGTGGGTTGCTGTGATTATTCCCCCAGTGGAAGTCCTGCCAGACTAAAGGAAGTTGCCACTTCAGGATCCATATTCCCTGGTTCTAGGAGTATAAGTAAGCAGCACCCCCATAGACTCTTGGGTTCCTCCCAGTTCTGGCATGTCCCAGAGATTATCCCCCCATTCCCAAATCTTGAAGACATCTGTCTCTATCTTGTGCTCTCCCTACAAATGATCTCCCCTTATCTACAATTATTTACACCCAGTTCCTTTCCTGCATCAACCTCTGATAGCTAACTTGTTCCTCTTCTGAGAAAAATTCAACCACCTTCCTTTGGGACTTCCTTGTTATTTAACTTGGTTGGGTATGTTGATTATAGCTTAGTTATTCTGTACTTTATGAAATATATCAATCTATAAGTGAGTACATACCATAGATATCCTTTGTGTCTGAGTTACCTCACTCAGAATATTTTCTTTTTCTTTTGTTGGATATTTTTTCTTTACATTTCAAATATTAAGCCCTTTTCCAGTTTCCCATATATAAATCCCCTCCCCTTCTTGTATAAGGGTGTTCTCCTCCATATCTACCCCCATTTACCTCCTGCCCCTCAGCATTCCCCTACACTGGGAGTCCAACATTACAGGACCAAGAGCTTCTCCTTGGTGTTCAACAAGGCCATCCTCTGCTACATATGCAGCTGGAGCCATGTATAGTCTTTGGGTAGTGGTTTAGTCCCTAGGAACTCTGGTTGTTTGGCATTGTTGTTCTTATGGGGTTGCAAGCCCTTTCAGCTCTTTCAATCCTTGCTCTAATTCCACCAATGGGGTTCCTGTTCTCAGTTTAATGGTTTGCTGCTAACATTCAACTCTGTATTTGACATGTTCTCACTGTGTCTCTCAGGAGACATCTATATCCAGTTCCTGTCAGCATGCACATCTTAGGTTTATTGGTTTTATCAAGTACTTTTGGCTGTATATATATATATATATATATATATATATATGGACCACATGTGAGGCAGGCTCTGAATGTCCATTCCTTTAGGCTCTGCTCCAAACTTTGCCTCCATATCCCCTTCTATGAATATTTTTGTTCCCCCTTTTAAGAAGGACTGAGGCCATCCACACTTTGGTCATCCTTCTTCTTGAGCTTCATGTGGTCTGTGGATTGTATCTTCGGTAATTTGGGCTTTGAGCTAATACCCACTTCTTAATGAGTGCATACTATTTCTGTTTTTCTGTGATTGGGTTACCTCACTTAGGATTATATTTTCTAGCTCAATCCACTTGCCTATGAATTTAATGAAGCCATTGTTTTTGATAGCTGAGTAGTAGTCCATTGTGTAGTTGTACCACATATCTGTATCCATTCCTCTGTTGAGGGACATGTGGGTCCTTTCAGGCTTCTGCCTTTTATAAGTATGGCTGCTCTGAACATGGTTGAGCATGTGTCTTTTTTGTATGCTGGAACATCTTTTCGGTATATGTCCAGGAGAGGTGTAGTTGGGTCCTCAGGTAGTGAAATGTCCAATTTTCTGAGGAATCTCTGGACTGGTTTCCAGAGTGGTTGTACCAGCTTGTGATCCCACCAATAATGGCGGAATGTTTCCCCTTTCTCCATATCTTGGACAGTATCTATTGTCACTTGAGTTTTTAACTTAGTCATCCTTACTGGTATGAGGTGAAATCTCAGGAGAGTTTTGATTGCATGTCCCTGATGAGTAAGGATGTTGAGAATTCCTTTAGGTACTTCTCAGGCATTCAATATTCCTCAGCTGAGAATTCTTCATTTAACTCTATACCCCATTTTGCATAGGGTTATTTAGCTCTCTGGAATCTAACTTTTTGAATTCTTTGTATATTTTGGATATTAGCCCTCTATTGGATTAGGATTGGTAAAGTTCTTTTCTCAATCAGCTGGTTGCCATTTTGCCCTAATAACAGTGTCCTTTGCCTTACAGAAGCTTTGCAATCTTATAAAAGTCCATTTGTTGATTCTTCATCTTAGAGGGTAAAACCTTGTTGCGTTTAGGAAACTTTCCCCAGTGCCCATGTGATCGAGGCTCTTCTCCACTTTTTCTTCTATTAGTTTTAGTGAATCTGGTTTTACATGGAGGTCCTTGATCAACTTAGACTTAAGCTTTGTAGGGGGTGATAAGAATGAGTCGATTTGCATTCTTTTACATGCTGCCCTCCAGTTGATCCAGCACTATTTGTTGAAAATCCTATCTTTTTTTCCACTGGATGGTTTTAGATCCTTTGCCAAAGACCAATTGACCATAAGTGTTTGGGTTAATTTCTGGGTCTTCATTTCTATTCTGCTGATCTACCTACCTGTTTCTATTGTAGTACAATACAGTTTTTCTCACTATTGCTCTCTAATAGAGCTTGAGATCAGAAATGGTTATTTCCCCAGAAGTTATTTTGTTGTTGAACATAGTTTTTGCTACCCTGTTTTTTTTTTTTTTTTGTTACTACAAATGAATTTGCAAATTGCTCTTTGCAACTCTATGAAGAATTGAGTTGGAATTTTAATGGGGATTGCATTGAATCTGTAGATTGCTTTTGTAAATATGGCCATTTTTACAATATTAATCCTGCCAATCTATTAGCATGGGAGATCTTTCCATCTTCTGAGATCTTCATTTTCTTTTTTCACAGACTTGAAGTTATGGTTTCATTCTCTTGGTTATTGTCACACTGAGGTATTTTATATTATTTTTTACTATTATGAAGGATGTCGTTTTTCAAAATTCTTTCTCAGCCTGTTTATCCTTTGAGTAAAAAAAATGCTACTAATTTGTTTGAATTAATTTTATATCCAGCCGCTTTGCCTAAATTGTTTATCAGGCTTAGTAGTTCTCTGGTGAAACATTTCATGTCACTTAAGTATACTAGCATATCATCTGCAAATAGTGATAATTTGACTTCTACCTTCCAGTTTGTTTCCCATGACTTCTTTTTGTTCTCTGAATGCTCTGGTAGGATATTGAGTACTATATTGAATAAGTCAGGAGACAGTGGGCAGCCTTGTCTACTCCCTGACTTTAGTGGGATTGTTTCAAGTTTCTCTTCATTTAGTTTGATGTTGGCTATTGGTTTGTTATATATTGCTTTTACTATGTTTAGGTGTGGACTTTGAATTCCTAAAATTTCTAATTCTTTTAACATGAAGGGGTGTTGAATATTTTAAAATACTTTCTCAGCATCTAGTAAGATGATCATGTGTAGTTTTTTTTCCTTGAGTATGTTTATGTACTGGACTACGTTGATGGTTTTCCATATAGTAAACCATCCCTGCATCCCTGAGATGAAGCCTACTTGATCATGTTGGATGATCATTTTGGTGTGTTCTTGGATTCAGTTTGTAAGAATTTTATTGAGTATTTTTGTGTTGATATTCATTAAGGAATGTGATCTGAAGGTTTCTTTCTTGGTTGGGTCTCCGTGTGGATTAGGTATAAGCATAATTTGGGCTTCACAAAAGCAATTATCTTGTTTTCTCCATCTATGTCAATTGAGAGTTTTGCTGGATGTAATTGCCTTGGCTAGCATTTGTATCTCTGATATCACTGTGTTTTTTTCCCCTTTCTGTAAGCTGCTGCTCTGTCTGAGTGATGATTTCTTTTGCTGCCCAGAAGCTGTTCAATCTCATAAGGTCTCATTTATTAATTATTGATCTTAGTGACTGTGTAAAAAATGTTCTTTCAGAAAGCTTTTTTTTTTTTTTTTTTTGCCAATGAATTGAAATCTCCTTTTTGTTTAACCTTCTATCACTTTCAGTGTATCTGGTTTTATATTGAGGCCTTTATCTATTTGGAGTTGAAGTTTATTCAGGGTGATAATTATTGATTGATCTATTTGGATTTTTATACATGAAGATATCCAGATTGCCTAGCACCATTTTTGATGATGCTTTCTTTTTTCAGTTTGCCTTATTTATAAAATAAAATGAGGTGTCCATAGAAGTATAGATTTATATCCAAGTCTCTGATTTAATTTCGTATCTGCTTCTGTGGGTAATACCATGGTATTTTTAATTAGTATAGTTCTGTGAACCAATTTGTGTCAGGAATGGTCAGGTCAGACCTGGTGATAATTCTAGAAGTTGTTTTATTATTCATTTTTTTTTTAGTTACCATGTTTTATGGTGTTGTTGTTTTCTTGGTTTGCATTGTGTGTGTGTGTGTGTGTGTGTGTGTGTGTGTGTGTGTGTGTGTGTACTGTGTGTGTATGTGTGTGTTCACATGTGTGTGTTTGCATTTTTAAAGATTTATCTATGGGATTATGATTATTGTTTTTCTGTTTAAAGACTTATATTATATTATATTACATTATATTATATTATATGGCTATTTTAAGGTCTTTGCTTGTTCTTCAGCTCTGTTTCAATACTCAGTGCCTACTTTGGTAATGTTCCTAACCTTTAATATGCTGTATTACTGTGTTTTTACATTGTCAGCAGACATCTGGGTCTGAGAAATTATTTTATGTGCTGGTCTTGCCCATGTTCCTTGGTATGTTGTGTTCCTTTATTTCTGTTGTTTACACTAGTTCTTAGACAAGTATGTTGACTGTGTACTGACTGGTAAGAAATTCTTCTGCAATTCTGTTATTGTGTCCATTTGAAGTTCTGAGTAAAATGTGTTCATAGGTGTTGGGTGCTGACATTTAGGTATGAGGATAATCTGTAGCAGTGGTTGAACGTATCTGTAAAGGGAAGAAAAGCAGGGTTTTCAACAAAATCTACTTAATCTCCAGAAAATTGGGACAGAGAATGAAGACAGGCCACTATCCAAACAGTAGTCAGCTACAGACCTGAGGGTAGGGCTGGGCCACTTGATATGAAAAAGAGAAGGACAGGCAAAACTTCCCTGCATTTCTTGGCCATTTTCATCTCTTACATACTTGGCTGATTAGTTCGCAGAGAAATCTTGCTAGGTTTGGGGACTTAGATAAGAGAATGAGTGGGGAAGAAAGTCATAAGATCAGATCTCCAGGATATGCTGGAGAAGGAAACAGAGGAGGTGAGCTCACAGCAGGTGGTCAGCCACAGAGATAGTGGTGACATTAGAGGATTGGATTAGGAGGAGAGGAGGAAGAGGTGAAAATACACAGTTAGTCTACCTAGTGCCTGAAAGGAGTGACCATGAAATTCAATTTTTAATTTTCCTTTTTTTCCACTGTCATTGACTTTATTTCAGGTGGGGCAAAACCCTGAACTCAGGTGTCTTAATTATGAGTCTAGCACCCATGTGCACTACCTACCAATTGGGCGTGTGTATTTTCATGGTAGCTGAGAAAACTAGTAGTATGGCTACTAGAAAACTAGAAGGCATGTTCTTCCATAGACTATATAATAATTTGAATACGTTGTTTTCAGTTGTCCCAAGTTGTTTTAAGAAGGAGGTGTGGCTTTGTTGGAAGAGGTGTATCACTGGATCTATACTTTGAGGTTTCAAAAGGTTTAGTCAAACCTGGCAACATCACCCACAACAGTTATGGCTTTAGAGTTATGAAGGATACATGATAAAAAGGGTTGTGGAATCATCTGTGGTTAGCGAGAGCCATAGAGGCTGGAAAATACGTGGCAAGACAGGCCCTGAATGAAGGATCTGTGAGGGCAAGAGGCCATGAGAAGTGCTGCATGGAGCTGTTGAAAATGAAGCCTGGATTGTATTGGAGACTCCAACATGCTTGATATTAGGCTACACTCAGGAAATGAAACCAGTCTGAGAAAGATGTATCTCATGAGTAGTAAACTGGAAGGGCAGAGCTAGCTAAGTCCATTGACAGAAGATATAGAGCCATAGGATTTGCAGTTTACTCGGCTGCGTTTCAGTCTTGCTTTGATTCAGTGTTTCCTCCCTAGATCCCCATTCCTCCTATTCCTCTCTTTGGTAATGTACATTCTGTGCTGCTATGTAAATAATGGAAGTGTATGATTTGCTTTTTGCTTTTACTGAGGTCACAATTATTAGGCTGCCTTGACTCTCATAAGAGTCTTTGGACTTTTGAACAATTTTAAGACTGCAAACAACTATAGGGACTTTTGAAGTTGCTCTAACTGCACTTTGCATTGTGATATGACCATAATCCTATGGGACCAAGGTGTGAAATTAGTGGTCTGAATGGGAATGTCCCCGCACAAGCTCTTATATATGAATACTTGGTCCCAAATTTGTGGGAACATTTGAGAAGGGTTAGGCCATGTGGCCTTGTTGGAGGAACTGTTTCAGTGGAGGTGGGGAATTTGATACTTAGGACC
The DNA here is from genome assembly GCF_011064425.1 of Rattus rattus. Taxonomy (NCBI): domain Eukaryota; kingdom Metazoa; phylum Chordata; class Mammalia; order Rodentia; family Muridae; genus Rattus; species Rattus rattus. Next base: position 76,150,112 of record NC_046160.1, read on the forward strand.
TCCTACTTTTGGATTATGATACAATGTCTCAGCTGTTCTTTGCCCTACCATGGTCTACTTTCACCTTTGAAACCACAAGCTGAATAAATGCCTTCAAATGTAAGTTGCCTTGGTCTTGGTGTTTTATCACAGAGATAGAAACATAACTAAGATGAGAAGGTAAAGCAAGAAAGTTGGGAATCAGGGAAAATGGAAATACTATAGAGAAATGTGGGAGTGAGGAAGGTGTGGTGGGTAATCTACAAGTTCAGGCATTTTAAATGATGGCAGATCAAATTTGAAATAATAAAGCACTCCATTCGACTTGCCAACACTAAGTCTGAAGAAGTTTAGTGCATGCTCCCTATACCTAGGGCTCAATATCACTCTGAGTCGACTGTCACAACATATTTTGAAGCATCTAGTATATTTCTAAATAGTTGTTTTCAATGCCACGAGTCTCCACAGGGGTTGAGTAATGTCATCAAAATGTTTAGAACAAGAATATTTCAGTCTAGAAAAGTTGCATATGCATAATGACTTAGCTTGAGACAAGACCCAAGTCTAATCAGGAAATTCATGTATTTTACATACATGTTATGAACATAATCCTGAAGGTAATAAGAGTAGTTAATGTGTGCCTATGTATTGACTGCAATTTGTCACATGTGACGTCATGTTTGCAGTCAGAAAGTTTCAGGTTTTACATTTCTTTTTTATATGTCAGATTCTTAAGTTAGAATTATACCTGTATTCTATCATATATTATATGAAAGTCCAGATTGTGAGCTACAATACCTTTGTGCTTCCTGAATCAAATCAGTGAGTTTGTTAAGTATACATTAAGCAGAAGAACAAACATTGAGTAACAAATAGAGATAGGCAGTAGATAGCAAAAAATCACCAAATCAGGAGCTCACAGCATCCAGCAGTGTCTTAGTTAGGCCTTATATTGCTGTGAAGAGACATCTTAAAAAAGAAAACTTTTGATTGGTGCTGGATTACAGTTTAGAGGTTTGGTCTACTATCATCCTGGTGGGAAGACATGGTGCTGCAGAGTTAGCTGAGAGCTCTACATGTGGATCCATAGGCAATAGGAAGAGAAAGAGAAACATGGCCTGGATTGGGCTTCTGAAACCTCAAAGCCCACTCCCAGAGACACACTTTCTCTAAGAAGTGTAGATCGCTCCTGAGAGACACAGCCAGAATACAGCAAATACAGAGGTGAATGCCAGCAGCAAACCACTGAACTGAGAATAGGACCCCCGTTGAAGGAATCAGAGAAAGAACTGGAAGAGCTTGAAGGGGCTCGAGACCCCATATGTACAACTATGCCAAGCAACCAGAGCTTCCAGGGACTAAGCCACTACCTAAAGACTATACATGGACTGACCCTGGACTCTGACCTCATAGGTAGCAATGAATATCCTAGTAAGAGCACCAGTGGAAGGGGAAGCCCTGGGTCCTGCTAAGACTGAACCCCCAGTGAACTAGACTGTTGGGGGGGGGTGGGCAATGGGGGAGGGTGGGGAGGGAACACCCATAAGGAAGGGAGGGGGAAGGATGTTTGCCCGAAACCAGGAAAGGAATAACACTCGAAATGTATATAAAATATTCAAGTTAATAAAAAAAAAAAAAAAAGAAGGCCATACCCACTCAATGCAAGTGGATGGAACTGGAAAATATCATCCTGAGTGAGATAACCCCGTCATAAAAGAACACACATGGTATGCACTCACTGATAAGTATATACTAACTAAAATCCTTGGAATACACAAGATACACTTCACAGACCACACGAACTCAAGAGAAATTAATTTTGATGACATGCTTGTCTATAATAGCAATTTTAATGCTCATATCACATTATCTCTTTGAGTCTCATAAAGAAAAAGTATCTAAAGTCTGAAATTTTTAGTACCATGTTTTACTTCACAGAAGCTGTCTATTCATCAAATTCTTTGAGAGTTAACCTGGTACACTTTATAAAATTCAATTCTTACTAAGATCAGTTTGCTATGGAACATTTTGCATCTAATGACTTTTAACATCTCCCCAAAACCACTCTAGGATATTTTAAACAATGAATTAAAAAGATATTATGCTTTGTTTTATATTACTTTGTCCTATATAAAATTTTATATGTAATAGAATATAGCATTTTATATTACATTGAATAATGTTCATCTATAAATAAAAATTAATTTTTAATTTTGATCAGTTTAGCAAATGATATAATATTTTGAATCCATATCAGACAGGCAGATTGCTTGGTGATGGCTTTTAAAAATAATTACTTGAATATTTACTTTATCTTAGCAGGTCAGTGCTCTATTACTGCAACATAACTGAGAACAGAAATGTAAGTAAAAGACCCAGAACTGATGTGTTTTGACTCAGTTTTTGATCCCACTTGATTATATGATTATAGTATTGTTTTACCCTCTAAATATTTTTCCTATATTTCTTTCTCTAATGCTTTCATAGCGTATTATATTTTTGTTAACTGTTTGCATTAGTTTATATAACCGTTCATATTATTTTCATTATATATTTACATTATTGTAGAGTTTGTATTTGTAAATTACACATATGTAATATCGTTCAGAATAGCTTCAGCTCAGATAATTTGAGTGACATTATTCATGGTGAAATGAGAAGTTTGTGCATTTTTTTAAATTAGTAAAAAATAAACTGGTTTTACTTTTTAGGGAAAATACAATAATTCTATAATTTAACACAAAGCATGGTACCCTTTGTATTTGTATGTTTCTGGACTCAATGCCTGTGACACGGTTCAGTAGCAAACAAGTACACGGGACTTCTGTATTGTAGATATGAAAACTGAAGTACATAATTAGTTTTCCATGTTTATTTCCCTGGTCTTTAGTAAAGCAAGCATAACAACCAAGACTATCAAGCTTCAATACTGTCTTTATTTGGATTGATGCCTGAGTTCATTCACATTGAGGTTTCTGTTCAAAGCCTAAGTACTTAACGGTATATTTACTCTCTTAGTTGTTCCCATGGTCTGCTCAGGAATATTCTAATATAGAAGAATTAATTACCTTGTTCCCACACAATAATGACAGAACATAAAAGAAATATTTTTAATTGAAGATACCTTTTTTCATACAATATATTCCATTCATAGATTTTCCTCACTCATTTCTACCCAGATCACTCCCAACCCCTTATCCATGCAACTCCAAACCTCTCTCTCTCTCTCTCTCTCTCTCTCTCTCTCTCTCTCTCTCCTCTCTCTCTCTCTCTCACACACACACACACACACACACACACACACACACACACACACACACACACACACACACTCTGTCTCCTTCTCAATCTAGAATTTAAAAAGCAAATTAAAACAACAGACAAGAAGCAAAGACAGGATATAATCATTTGGACAGAATGAAAAAAAAGAATGATAAATACAGGCACTTAAACAAAGACACATGCACACACAGCAAACCCATAAAGAGACAAATGTATGAAAATTACTATATAAGTGAAAACATAAATAAAGAAAAAGAAATATCCATACAAAGCATTATGGAACCAACGAGTAATGTTAAAATATTCCTTTGAGTTTGTTTTTGGCCATAGACTACTGGGTACAAGGCCTCTCTTTGTCATTTGTATTCTCAGAAAGAGAACTTTGAGGAAAAACAGTATTTCTTTTGCGAGCAGTTACCAGTTGGAAACTATTTCTAGGTTAGCGATAGGAGAGACAGTCTAGTTCCCCCTCTCGGTACTGGGACCCATAGGCTGACCTGTGCAGGCGCTGTAACTGCTGCTACATTCTCGATGGGTTCACTTGTGTATTAGTCCTCCTGTTTTTGGAACGTCTTGTTCCCGTGGAGTCCTCCATCTCCAGTAGCTCTTACATTTTTTTCTGCTTCTTCTTCCACAAAGGCTGTTGAAAGGAGGTATTTGAGGGAGATGCCTTATTTAAGGCAGGGCGTTCCAACTGTATATTTCCTTGCTGTGTCTTACTTTCCTCCAGATACTGAAAGGAGAAGCGTATTTGGTGATGGCTAAATAAGACATTAATATATTGCTACCTCAGAATATCATTTGGGACCATTATATTGATACATTCAGTGAGGAGAACAACAATATATGGTGTGACCATAGGTCCATGGCCTATCCTCATATTCTTTGCTAAATGAGCAATTTCAGGCATGGAGGGAGCTTATGTACAACCAGAGAGTGGTTGGTTATTCCCTCAGATTTGGTGCAACAGTTGCACAAGCATATCCCACAGGGTTTACAGCTGGATTGTTGTTTACCCTTTCCCTCTGATAGAGAACTTTAAGCACCATTATTTAAAGTGATGAAGGCGTTCATATGGCAACTTCCATATTTCTCCATGTTCAATGAGTTATGCCAGTGTTGTCTTCAGCAATGGGATCTAACATTAATTTTTAGAGAGAAATCTTTGCAAACCTGGATTTGGGGGGTCCATAGGCACCATTAGACCAGTAATTCAATTAGATATAACCCATTCCTGATATTGGAAGCTTCATTTAATTTTAAGAGATATGTATTTGGATAATTGTCTCCAATTATTTGGTAACAGTATAGAGATTTTTTCATATAAATACTATATATTATATATTATATATTATGTAGTATATAGTATATAGTATATACATATATATGTTTTTAATATTAAATGTTTCATGTACTAAGAACTAATAGAAAAGCCAAGAAAACCAAACAAATGTTATTAACCAGAATGGCACCCAAGGAAAAAGATGAAAAAAACGGAACATTCAATTGTTAATAGGCAAATATGAAAGATCTGGAGAGATGCTCAATTATTCAAGGCAATTTCAGAAGCTTGAGGGTCAACTAACTTTGACAAATTAAGATTCCTGGCTACTGAAAAACATTTAAAAAGAAAGAAAATAGAAAATTCAAACAAGCACCCAGTACCCAAGGAACAATACCTGCATAGTCCTCCTTTTGTAACCCCCTAACACACATTCACACAACAAAATGACAAGAATAAAAACTTTTTTCCTTTTGAGATTTTAGAAAACATTGCTGTCATTAGTTTGAAATATGTCAATTGGGATTGTGGCTTACCTCCTAACCTGAATGTTATGGTAAAGTAAATATATCTCAAACTCAAGTGTTTTACAATGTTGACTTGTTGACTGGTACTTCACAGTTTCCTTGAAGATTGAATGACATTAAATATGTATGATTTATGTAATATATATATATATATATATATATAATTTATATATCTACAAATGTTATCAGGGTTTAAGGGTACAAGCCCTAAAATAATATTACCATTTCTCTTAGTGTTCAATTTAGATAAATCAATGTATATTTATTTATCCTTTTAATATATATTTTAAAGTATTGACACATTGAACAACATAAGCCTAATTAAAGCTATTATTCATCTCTTAAAAATGTAAAGCTTCCAAATGATTTATCATTCTTCATTATACCTTCATTGTTTCCTTCTGAATTTTGACAGAACATATTGTTCAAAATTTGTCTTAATGTTTAGTCATTTTGTTCTATGATCTGTGAAAATAGTTGCATTCTCAACACAGAAATTAACGTTGAGTAACTCCTGTGGCTGTGACAGTATGACTCTTCATCCTCGATAGCCCTCTGCTATGACAGTTTGGCTGGTCCACGATCTTTAACTCTAGTCTAACAAAATGAAACGGATGACCCAGGGTTACAATCTCCCCGTGAAGATAATCATTAACAATTCATGGGAGAGTGGCCTCATAAGGTCAGTGGTGTGCTCATCTCAGATTTCTTCACCTCAGTGCACAGAATCAAGAGGTAATTGAGCAAGTTAGTGCGGTTCTTTCAGCCCTGAAGATTTGTTGATTGTTGGTTGATAAGAAAATGACACTGTGGGAATACCATGTCCTTCACGGAGTCGCCCTGTGCATGCGAAGACCGCACTGCATATCAGACCATGTTCCTGGGTGAAGATGAAGACACATTTTACAGATCCAGTGAAATCTCTTTGCTTTTAGAGGATGAATTACAGTTTTTACTACAACAGTGTAATAAGCTAATAGCTTCCAGGCAAGTAATGTATTTCAAAGGCCAAAAGAGCTACTGAGGTCTCTGGTGCCTCTTTTCTTACCTTTATTAAATATTTTATTACTCAGGATAATAACTTGAGCTCTCTGCTGCTGAAGAGGGCCTTAAAATTCAACAATGTATGCCAAGGACAGTCACATTTTTTTATACTGCTACGTGAACACAACAAACTCAAAGCAGGCTTTTCTACAGATATTTTCAATATGGTTTTACAACATTTAGTAGAAATTAAGCACAAGCGTTTGTATTAAATCTGTTGCATAGATAAATATCTCAGTAAAACAATTATAAAACTTAGAAAACATATTATCAAGTAGGGTTTAGTGATTTTATTTCCCCATTCAAGAAACTGAGGTACAAAAACTATCATGAGTTAAAGACACTGCATTATATAGTGTTTTCTGGGTTAGTCTTAGTTGTGAAAACATCACTATATAGACAAAATTACCAATAATGATGTTGATTATTTTGCTGATATTGTTGAAATAAAATACATGCTTCTGAAATAAAAGGACAGATAATATATAGGATAATCTTAAGAGTATTTATTAACATATAAAATAGGCAAAAATATTAACACATGCATATACACATATAAATATATAAAAACATTTAATATGAAACATAAATGTAAAGAGGAAGATTTGCAGTTTTGGTTTTATTTTTGATAGACCTCTCAAAACTATTTTCTATTCCTTAATCATGGTGAATGCCCCATTGTTAAACATTTGAGTAAAGTGGCTGACAGATATTCAGGGGACATTGTTTGTGGAGGTTTACGACATATAGAATGATTCAAAATCACATGTTCTCTTTATTAAGCCTATGGGTTTCTTATTTGGCACAAGAGGAAGTAATTGACATATCCTCCCTGGACTGGAAGACCAGCAAGTTCACTAAAAGATTTGCATTTTATTGGATTTTTTATTGGATTTTTTATTTACATTCCAAATGTTTTCTCTTTTGCCAAAGATTTGCATTTTAAAGGTTGATTATTTTAAGGTCTTTAAGATAAGAATTTTCTTGATTGTAAAACTAGCAAAAGTTTAAAGATTTACATCCACTTTAAAGAGGCACAAAATTGTGAACAATTAAAGGTTTTGAAAGTGAATGGTGTAAGAATAGTAAGAGAGTGAATATATGGTCATTATCCTTAAAAGAACGTGAAGAGTGCTTAGGCAAGCTAATGAAAATATTAATAAAATTATGGTAATACTTGCTGTTAATTAATGCATAAAGAAACATTAGACAAATCAAGTAAAATGAAATAAAAACATACTTGTCATGAAAAATATCACTCATAGTGATGTCTAAAATTAAAACAATTAGATTATTTAAAAAATAATTACTGAAAGAGCTGAAGGGGCTTGCAACCCCCTAAGAACAACAATGCCAACCAACCAGAGATCTCAGGGACTAAACCACTACCCAAAGACTATACATGGACTGACCCCTGGCTCCAGCTGCATATGTAGCAGAGGATGGCCTTGTTGGGCAACAGTGGAATGAGAAGCCCTTGGTCCTGCTAAGGCTGGACCCCTTAGTGTAGGGGAAGGTTGGGGGAGAAGGGGAGGGATGGGGAGGGGAGCACCTTTATAGAAGAAGGGGAAGAGGATGGAATAGGGGGCTATGGCCGGGAAACCAGGAAAAGGAATACCATTTGAAATGTATATTAAAAATATATCCAATTTAAAAAAAAGTATGAACAGAAGTATATAAAATTAATAAATTAAATAATAAACTAGATACATAGAAAAATAAAAAAATAATTATAGAATTTATAATTTTAAATTTTTATTTATTTTTATTCTTTAATTTTTTTTTATAGTCCAGACTTTATCCCCCTCTTGGTCCACCCTTCAACTGTTCCACATTCTACACTTCTTCCTTCTCCCTCATTTCTGCATTTAGGAAGCAAAGAAAGAGGAATGCTCTTTTTTCTTTCATATTTTATCTAATACTCAAAGAATTGTGATTCCCACACTCAAGATGAGCTTTTCTTCTTTATTTGACCAGTTATGAGACCTTACTTCATATCCCCATGTGTGAGTTTCCTTGTTGATTATAAATCCACCCTTGTTGACATTGAAGGATAGCCCTAAGAGTGGCTGCCCTGACTTGCAAAAAATCATTTCCTGAATTTAACTTGGGAACAGAAATAATTCCAGCCATTTCTGAAGGAGCAGTTAACCCACTTCCACCATTTGTAGTAGGGAGTTATAAGGTGTAGCATTCTCAGAATCAGTGGGTAGAAATTAAAAACAACTGCAATTATCTGAAGAGGATCTATAAACCAGAACAGAAAATATTGAACCAAGATTTGAGTCTTTATGCATAAATTTCCAAAGCACAGTCATCTTATTAACATACAAATGTTTTAGACGTTAATAATGATATATAAATGTAGATAGATATATTGCTTTAAAAATCCACATTTACTATCTACAAATGATTTATTTGTGTATGTGAAGGTATACACAACACAGATAAGTAATTTCTAGATCTACATTCTTAGAGCTTTCCTAGAAGTTACTCAGATGGACAAATAGATTACTCAGGAGCAAATAGATTTTTATGAAGCCCCCTTTACTTACTCTTTACTTATCACATGACTAAGAAGCACAGTGCTAGGAGAGTTGAGTTAGACATCTAGATCCTCAGTCTAGCACTAACACTGACTGCTAAGTGACCTTAGTCTTGTTAACCATAATAATCTTGGCACAGTCACCTCTACAGCACATATGCTAATAGCCCTCTTCCTTCTTGTGTGCCAATAAAATAAGCTAATGTAACATTTATTGTAAGTTCCATTCTTGAGCATCTCTTGTTGTAACAGAGCTGCCAATATCATCATGTAATTATCATTGCATATCATTTGCTTCTGGCAGACACATGTCATGGAAAATAGAAGTTTAAAAAGACACTTGAAATTATGTTGAAACTCTCATTCACTACATAGGTAGAAAATGACAACTTTGAACAGATGGTGAAACTCAAATATCTTTCCAAAGTTCTTTGCAAAACTCATGTTAACAAATGGATGACATAAACATAATATACTCGAGTCACAGGGATGTGAAACCAAAGAGAAATTGGAATTTGTTTGTGGAACTACTGATTGAAAACCAGAGTGACAAAGGAAGCAAGATTAAAGATCCAAATGTATATTTTATATTCATTATAAACCTACACATAAATCAAATGTATATTTTCCACACATAAAGTTTACATATGTAATCTATACACTTAAGATAATTTAGTTAAGAGTTTCTTCTTTGATCAGAAAAACTCTCATTTCGTTGGACATCAGGTAGCTTAACATACTGCTAAGTCTCACACTTAGAAAATTCGATTTTTCTCTAAAGCAATATTTTGAAGCCAAAAGCCTAATTTTGTTCCACTGAGCACAACTATTAACTTTTTAATTAAATTTACAATGATTTGATGAGAAGCTGTTGGGATACAAAATAGTGTGCAAAAATGCAACAATCCAAAGAGAAGAAAAATGTTATTTTATATAATGTTTTAAAACAGAACAAAGTAAAAAATCCATGGGCAAAAAAGATGTCAAAGAGAGATGAGAATGGACGAATGAATGACCTGGTTCCAAGAAATGTACATGGAAACAATATCAGTGCATAGGCAGCAGATCAAAGAATGGCAGAGAGATGAAGGTAATAAAGCAAAGTGAAGATCCTTATACTCACATCACTCACTCCATCTTAAGCCAAAGGCTGAGGTCTATACCAAGAGTATTGCAGAGTCACACATGGACTTCCATGACATATATCCAAATAAGTCAAGAAAATCAAATGAGGACAAGTAAAGGTTATTTATTCAAAACTTGCTGTATCGATGTAGCTGTCTCATGTGTGTAGGTTCAAATGCATCTATACACTTGTATCAAATGTGCAACTTGATCTTCATATGGTTCCCTAAAAAGTGGATCAGGGAATGTAGTGGTCTGCATTCACTGCCATTGAATATCCTTCCTCTGACATGGACTGCCTCTTTGGGCCTCAGTGGGAGAGAACATACCTAGTCCTGCTAGTACTAGATGTCCCAGGGTGGGATGTTACCCGGAAGGGGGCTCACCTTCTCTGGGTAGAAGGGGAGGAGTAAATGGGAAAAGGATTTGCAAAGGTGAGAATTGGAGAAGAGATGGAAGAATTGGTTGTGATCAGAATATACTGTGGAAATTTTATTGGAAGAAAACAACAGCGGCAAACCAAAGTATCAGCCTCCATCCCCTACTATGAGGTTTGGAGACAAGGACAGGAATACTAGGTATACCTGGAAAGAGGAAAGTCTTCTGGTATGTCTTGATTGGACAGTTTTGACAGGTGTGCATTGTAGGGGACACCTAAGGCATCCTATGTGATAGATAATGTTAGCACATTGGCTTTATCTGGATTTGAGATACTAAGATGGGGGTTAGAAATATCTAAGGCATCTGATAATCACAAACCACCTCCCTTCCACTTGGTAAGAAACTGTCATGGTTTACAGGCCAGGTCCTCATAGACTCATGTGTTTTAATGCTTGGGCACTGGGAGTGGCACTATTAAGAAGTGTGGCTTTGTTGGAATAGGTGTGGCCTTGGTGGTAGAAATGTATTACTGTGGTGATGAGCCTTGAGGTCCCCCAAGTTCAAGCTACATCCAGTGTTTCCTGTGGATCAAGATGAAGAACTCTTAGCTTCTTCGCCAGCACTATGTCTGCCTGCAAAACTGCTGCAAATTCCACCTTAATGGTAATGCACTAAATCTCTGAAAAGTTGTAAGCCAAGATTCAATTACATAGTGTTCTTGATAAGAGTTGCCCAGTTCATAGTGACTTCACAGCAATGCAAACCCTAACTAAGGCAAAAATGTTGAAGAAACTATAGTTTTAGTTCTATAACTTTTAACAGATGAAAATTCTAAATAAACCATGGTCTTTTTCCTTCTCCTCTTCATTCTTCCATTTCTCTGGAATTATTCTTTGAAGCAAATTTTGATGCAGCAAGCCTTGCTTTTGAACAACAACTACTTTTCCTTCCTCTTTCCTTCCTTCCTTCCTTCCTTCCTTTCTTCTTCTTCTTCTTCTTCTTTCTCCTCCCTCCCTCCTCCTCCTCCTCCTCCTTTCCTCCCTCCCTCCCTCTTTCTTCCCTTCCTTCTTCCCCTTCCTCTTCCTTCCTTTCTCCTCCTTCTTCCTCCCTCCTTATCCTTATTTTTTTTTTGAAAAATTCTTAGTTATTTTATTTGACATCTCAATGTAATCCCCTTGCCAGTTGCCCTCCCAAATCCCACATCTGTGCCCTTCCTAAGAGAAAGGCCCACCTGCCTCAGCATCCTAGCATTCCCCTACCCCTGGGGTCTCCACAGGACCAAGGGACTCCTCTCCTAGTGATACCCAATAAGGCAATCCTCTGCTAAATATCGAGGCGAAGGCATGTGTGGCGCATGTTTACCCATTGGTTGGTGGTTTAGTCCCTGGGAGCTCTGGTTGGTTGATAGTGTTTTTCTTTCTATGGGGTTGCAAACACCATTCAGATTCTTCAACCCTTTCTCTGTCCTCGATTGTAGTTCCCGAGCTCAGTCCAACGTTTGGCTGTGTGCATCCGCATCTGTTTTAGTCAGGATCTGGCAGCCTTGAAATTCTACTTAGATATATACTTCCCAGTAGTTAGAAATATAGGCAAAAGCTAGCATGCCCAAGGTTATGGACAATCTTGGGATTAAAAAAAAGAGAGCCCATAAACCTAGCATCAAAACTGTTATCAGACACCATACAGTGATTTTTAATTTTTTTCTCACATAAATGAAACTTATTTTCTTTTTGGTTCCAGAATTATTTATTAACCATCAGGTGGAACAAGTCAGTTTTTCAATTCTAAATGCCTGACAATTATAATTAATTCTAAAACTCTTAGCTTTATAATATTGCTAGATTTCTCAGTAATTTCGATATAAGATGAAACTGTTCAAGTATTTATTTATATTTATTATTTTCATGAGTGATGGATTTATTCATTGAAAATATTTTAACTATATATTATTTACATTAAAATTACATACTTATATTTAAAATTAACTATATTTGTAAATTTCTTAGGGAAAAAGCATATTAAACTTAAATTGTGAATTTTTATTGTTTTTACGTTTGAGTTTGTAATGTAATTACATTTACATCACTTTTACTTTCCTTTCTTCCTTTCAAACACTCCCATGTACCCCTTTTTTATTTCTTCAAATTTATTTCTTTTTTCATTATTATTATACACACACATATACACATATACAAACACACACTGATATACATATATATATATATAATATTGTACAGACTAAGCAAGTATACACATATACATGTATCTGTACAAGCACAAGCACATTTGCGTAAGTCTAAGTATACATAATGTGTGTTTTCAGAGTTGGCCTTTTGGTATTTAATAGCCAGTATCCAGAGTCTTCCTTGGAGAAGATTATTTCCCCACACTAAGTATTTCTCAGTTGCTGGTAGTTCTTTCCGTAGGGTTGAGCTTTACTCAGCTGTCTCCTGCCTACATTGATGTGCTCATATGCTTTTAGAGCTCATGCTCTGAGTGTAGTTTCTGACATTGCTGGGAGACAATTCCGCAGCAAATTTCCTGATTTTGCTTTTATAATTACTCTGCCTTCTCTTTTGTGATCTCCCTGATCCTCAGACCCAAGAGAGTTTTGTAGATTTATCCATTGAAACTGAATTCCACAGCTTTGCATTATGATTGGTGTGGTTTTCTATAAGAGGTTTTAAATGTTTCTGTAAAGTTTCCTTGATGAGTACTGTATCTGAAGACACTTTATTCTTTCTCTTTTTTATTTAATTGCTTACCTATCTCTATTTTATTTATTTATTTACTTACTTATTTGTTCAGTGTTGGAGTTCATGACATCATGTATGTTATTCAAGCGCTCTATCGCTGAGGTACATCCTTATGTTTTGTGTGTAATGTACACACACACACACACACACACACACACACACACACACACACACACACAAGGGCTGAGAAGGAAGAGAGAGAGAAAGGGGGAGGTAATAAACATCCCCAGAGATACTAAGATTGATAAAAGCTTCATGATGCCTGATACCCCTTCTGTAAGAGAAGAAAACAAACAAAACACGGAAAAGTTATTGAAAATACCAGTTAGTAAGGCCAATGTTATGGCCAGAAAGAAACCTATCTAAGGTTTCTTCAAGCAAACGGGAGTTTCATGGTCACTGCAGTGACTACCTGGAGTTGCTTCTGCAGTGATTAAAGACAGCAAACCCATGCTTCTTTTGATAATGCTGGAATTTAATTCTCATGCTTTGGAAAATAAAGCAATGGTCAAATTCTTCCTTGTGCTGATTTTGTAAACAACTTACTGCTAGAAGCCACTCCTCCTCAGAAAAAGTAGACACCAACTAATGTGTGAGCCTCTAGAAAAAAAATGTTTCTTTCCTATTAGTTTTTCTTTCCTAAAATAACGTTATGCAGAAATAACCCTTTTTCCACGTTTAAATGAAATTATTTTCTTGGTTTCCCAAATGCATTATCCTTTCCACGTTCATTTCACCTTTTATGATTAGATCTCCTTTCATGTTCTGCACTCACATTCTCTCCTGGGTCCTTTTATGATAGCTATTCAAGAACTTAGGCAGAAGGCTAAGCCCTGGTGTTTGCATTTGAATACTGCTCGTGGATAGCAGAGCAGGAAAATTCAGTTCAGTACTTTAACAAGATGACAAACTTTATAGATTGACAACACCTTTACTGAGATCTTAGCTTAATTCAGAGAGGTATGAAAGATGCTATTGTGTGTTCAACTTCTCTGCTTCTCTTTTTCAACAAGTAACTGATAGGAAGGTATCTCCAGCAGGAAGAGAGCAGGTCTTTGCTATGCATCACTGAGGTCAGCATTTGTGCTGACTGCTGAACTAATGATGAGAAAAGGGATTTAACTTATGTACCTTTGTCTGTCTTTACGTTTGGTGGTCTACGATTGTCACTTCTGTGTGTTGATTATTTGCCTTCACACACATACACACACACACACACACACACACACACACACCCGCACACTTACAGGGAAATTGATTTTTAGCAAGACCAGCATAAAAGGATTTTTTATAAAACCAAGATGGAAATGTTTTATGAATTTACACTCATTATTTGACCAAAGAGACAACTTGAATATTGTGTTTCATTAAAAAAATATTTTCTCTAATATGTCAGTGTTAAGCATAGTGTATATATTAATATTTATTATTTCTAAGCTTAAATAAATTTATAGGTTGAATACTTTACCATAAGTCTTACCTAATGTTTAAAGTACAAGGAATGCAATTTTTAACTAACTTGAATACTTACCATGACAAATTATTTAAGAAGTTATTATATTTTGTGGTATGTCTGTGGTAACCTGAATTGGGATGTTGATATTTGAGGCAGGGGATATTCAGACACCTACATAATAATGAGAAGAACACTGTTCCATTGGCTAAAAATGACTAAAACTTACATGTTCACATTTTATTTTGTATGCTACTAATGGAACATGTCTTTGTGTTTGTAATGAACACTTACTTGTCCCAGTTAAAGAGCAGAATAAATTATGTATACGGCTGCAGGGTATATCTGTATTTATGAGCTCTGCAAATTTGTAAAAAAAACAAGTTAGTCACACAATGAAAAGCAAGGGGTTATCTTCCCTAATTCTCCCTAGTAATTCTATGAAATGTAAATTTGTTACCATGGTTTCAATTATAATTAATAGTGCTTTAAGTTAGATTTGAAAAAATAAAAAACAATTCCATGGAGAAATAAGTGGACAATTATTTTTAATATTTGTGAAAGGAGTAATTCTTTTGACTTATTGTTTTTCTTTATCCTTACAATCTTTGGAGACCATTGAGCATTTCACCCTTTTTAGAATATTAAGGAATTGGAATCTATTCATGTTTCTGTTGTTATATATAACACAAATATTTCTAAATATTAGTCATTGATTATATTTAATCATTAAAATAGTAAACATGGTGTATTTCTAATATTGCTGAGTTAGATGAGGCTTTCTGTCCCCTCAGGATTTGAAGAAAGTAAAGGCTTTTATTCCACAGTGGCTGAAAGTATTGAAAGCCGTGGTTTTTTTAAAGTGAAATGTATTTGTTTTCCTTTCTTTTAAAATATGATCCAGAAATGCTATAAAAGGTTGAAACATAGTCATCTGATTTCCATTCTCTTGTTTCCTCACTTTACGGTTTGTTTTCTCATGTACAATATGTAAATGAGACATGTAAAGTGAGCTGAAATGCTCTGATGTCTCTAGGTTACATCTGTATGGAAGCCTGGTTATAAAATGAACAGTTGAAAGAATGCATAGTATGAGACTGTAAGTCTTGCATCAGATCGTTGTCCTCTTGGCTAGCTGTTTGCCATTAACCAGCATCAGAATTTCCTGAAATTTAAGTTGATTCCAATTTTACTCCCTCAGCTTAAGGTTACTACCCATGAGGTTTGTGGTTTAAAATGAGAATTCATGTCACATGATCTTCTAATGGAAAGGCATTTGTGTACACCAGTGTTATTAATACTTTTGCCTTTATACATTCCAGTTACATACATCTGCGAAATGTGTCACATAGTGAATATTATACTTCTTCTGGAATATTTTTTAAAACATACCATCTGGTCCACTCTCCTGTCAATATGTAACTTACGATTGATAAGATTCTACATTTATAACAGTAACAAAGGATTTACAAGATAATAACATTCTCCTGCCAAACTTTGGGAGGTTTGGAAAGTCTTATTGGGGCTTATTATTATAATATAATTATGGTATAATAACTGCTTTTTAAGATTAAGAATCTTTCATTTTTACATTGATAATTTCATACTTTAGTAAATATACAAACAAATAAAATAAAATTAATAAAATAAATAAAATTAATCATAAAAATCAGTAAGAAACAAGTTTAAAATGTAAGAAAACAAAAGGAAATTGAGTAAAATAACATTTTTATTCAAATGAAAAATCATAGTAATCTATAGGTGTAGACTTTGAATATTATTTTTAAACATGTCTTTTGTAAATATTATAAACCAAAAGAGGAACACATTTGGTAACTTTAATAAAAAGATAAAATTTGTTAATATCCTGGTCATCACAAACAAGTATCAGGTAAAAGACCATATATGCATTAGAAATCGAAAGGCTAATGATAACACCTCAAAGTGTTATGTTTAATTTCTACTTTAAAACAAACAAAAAGCAATGCTATAGGCATAATACATTAAAATGAAAAAGATAAAAATGTAGAACCTTAAAGGAAAGATAATAGCTAAATATTATTCTTCTGGTTAGGCAGTATAATACTAGATGGGACACTAAAAGAAAATGCCAATGAATATATGGACTGATGGTTTTGTCCAGCAAAATTAGATAAGAAAGATAACATCTATATTGGAAAAAATGAAAGAAAAGAAGAAAGAAGAAAGAAAGAAAGAAAGAAAGAAAGAAAGGAAGGAAGGAAGGAAGGAAGGAACAAAAGAGTATTTGTTAATACCATCATAGTCCTTGGAAAACAGAATCTTCAGAACGTAAAGCCTCAGAATAAAATTCAGCTGTAACTTGATTCATCTGATAGCAATATGTTATATAATAAAATTAATGAAACAATAAAAGAAGTCGAAGCAGCAAAAATATGAAATATTTTGTGCATATATGTATTTCTTAAAGATGTGAACGAAAGTACAAGTGAATGAGGATAGAATACGTTTCATTGGTCAGAAGACTATATGTCAGTTTGACTTCAATTTGTGTATAGATTTAATGTGGAGTAAATGAAGATTACTTGTGGGGAAAACACACGTATTTTCAGAGCAGCACCAGGAAGTGTATATGATTACTTCTGCCTGATTTCAGTAATGCTTTATAAAGTTTCCAAATTTACTGCTCTGAATTAATCTACACATGTGTGAACAATGTTAATATATTAATCAGTAAGTGTTGGGAAACGGGTAGCTTTGCAACACATGGGTTGCCTTTGCTATTTTATTGGGTTTCTACTGTGTGATACAAAACAGCTTCCAGCCACTACCTAAAAAGACTAACATGGACTGACCCTGGACTCTGACCTCCTTGAGGCATTAGATATCCAATGGGGAGGATGGGCTAGACTGAACCCCCCAGGGAACAATTGGGGGAGGCCGGCAATGGGGGAGGATGGGAAGGGGAACACCCATAAAGAAGGGGAGGGGGAGGGGTTAGGGGGATGTTGGCCCGGAAACGGAATAACACTCAAAATGTAAATAAGAAATACTCAAGTTAATTAAAAAAAAAAAAGTAACTTGGGGGAGGATAGAGGCCATTTCTTCTTCCTCCTTCTATTTTCTTCTTCTTCTTCTTCTTCTTCTTCTTCTTCTTCTTCTTCTTCTTCTTCTTCTTCTTCTTCTTCCCTGACATTTAAAGTAGTAGCTTTTTGATTTTATTACTTTTTATTGCATATATTTTTTTATTAACTTGAATATTTCTTATATACATTTAGAGTGTTATTCCCTTTCCCGGTTTCCAGGCAAACATCCCCCCTCCTTCCCTTATGGGTGTTCCTCCCCACTTCCCCCATTGCCGCCTCCCCCAACAGTCTAGTTCACTGGGGTTCAGTTTAGCAGGACCCAGGGCTTCCCTTCCACTGGTGCTTTTACTAGGATATTCATTGCTACTATGAGGTCAGAGTCCAGGGTCATCCATGTATAGACTTTAGGTAGTGGCTTAGTCCCTGGAAACATGTAACTGAACGAAGCATGTACTGA